>NW_027422814.1:57500-115390 GCF_048934315.1 Petromyzon marinus
GACATTGTGCTGGTGGCCATGTTCTATAGGTGACTTCCAAGTCAGCCATATTGCTTGGGGGACATTGTGCTGGTTGCCATGTTGTATAGGTGACTTCCAAGTCAGCCATATTGCATGGGGGACATTGTGCTGGTGGCCATGTTCTATAGGTGACTTCCAAGTCAGCCATATTGCATGGGGGACATTGTGCTGGTTGCCATGTTGTATAGGTGACTTCCAAGTCAGCCATATTGCATGGGGGACATTGTGCTGGTTGTATTGTATAGGTGACTTCCAAGTCAGCCATATTGCATGGGGGACATTGTGCTGGTTGCCATGTCCTATAGGTGACTTCCAAGTCAGCCATATTGCATGGGGGAAATTGTGCTGGTTGTCTTGTATAGGTGACTTCCAAGTCAGCCATATTGCTTGGGGGACATTGTGCTGGTTGCCATGTTCTATAGGTGACTTCCAAGTCAGCCATATTGCATGGGGGACATTGTGCTGGTGGCCATGTTCTATAGGTGACTTCCAAGTCAGCCATATTGCATGGGGGACATTGTGCTGGGTGTCTTGTATAGGTGACTTCCAAGTCAGCCATATTGCATGGGGGACATTGTGCTGGTGGCCATGTACTATAGGTGACTTCCAAGTCAGCCATATTGCGTGGGGGACATTGTGCTGGTTGCCATGTTGTATAGGTGACTTCCAAGTGAGCCATATTGCTTGGGGGACATTGTGCTGGTTGCTATATTGTATAGGTGACTTCCAAGTCAGCCATATTGCTTGGGGGACATTGTGCTGGTTGTATTGTATAGGTGACTTCCAAGTCAGCCATATTGCATGGGGGACATTGTGCTGGTTGCCATGTTGTATAGGTGACTTCCAAGTGAGCCATATTGCTTGGGGGACATTGTGCTGGTTGTGTTGTATAGGTGACTTCCAAGTCAGCCATATTGCTTGGGGGACATTGTGCTGGTTGCCATGTTCTATAGGTGACTTCCAAGTCAGCCATATTGCTTGGGGGACATTGTGCTGGTGGCCATGTTCTATAGGTGACTTCCAAGTCAGCCATATTGCTTGGGGGACATTGTGCTGGTTTCCATGTTGTATAGGTGACTTCCAAGTCAGCCATATTGCATGGGGGACATTGTGCTGGTGGCCATGTTCTATAGGTGACTTCCAAGTCAGCCATATTGCATGGGGGACATTGTGCTGGTTGCCATGTCCTATAGGTGACTTCCAAGTCAGCCATATTGCATGGGGGACATTGTGCTGGTTGCCATGTTGTATAGGTGACTTCCAAGTGAGCCATATTGCTTGGGGGACATTGTGCTGGTTGCTATATTGTATAGGTGACTTCCAAGTCAGCCATATTGCTTGGGGGACATTGTGCTGGTTGTATTGTATAGGTGACTTCCAAGTCAGCCATATTGCATGGGGGACATTGTGCTGGTTGCCATGTTGTATAGGTGACTTCCAAGTGAGCCATATTGCTTGGGGGACATTGTGCTGGTTGTGTTGTATAGGTGACTTCCAAGTCAGCCATATTGCTTGGGGGACATTGTGCTGGTTGCCATGTTCTATAGGTGACTTCCAAGTCAGCCATATTGCTTGGGGGACATTGTGCTGGTGGCCATGTTCTATAGGTGACTTCCAAGTCAGCCATATTGCTTGGGGGACATTGTGCTGGTTTCCATGTTGTATAGGTGACTTCCAAGTCAGCCATATTGCATGGGGGACATTGTGCTGGTGGCCATGTTCTATAGGTGACTTCCAAGTCAGCCATATTGCATGGGGGACATTGTGCTGGTTGCCATGTCCTATAGGTGACTTCCAAGTCAGCCATATTGCATGGGGGAAATTGTGCTGGTTGTCTTGTATAGGTGACTTCCAAGTCAGTCATATTGCTTGGGGGACATTGTGCTGGTTGCCATGTTCTATAGGTGACTTCCAAGTCAGCCATATTGCATGGGGGACATTGTGCTGGTGGCCATGTTCTATAGGTGACTTCCAAGTCAGCCATATTGCATGGGGGACATTGTGCTGGTTGTCTTGTATAGGTGACTTCCAAGTCAGCCATATTGCATGGGGGACATTGTGCTGGTGGCCATGTTCTATAGGTGACTTCCATGTCAGCCATATTGCATGGGGGACATTGTGCTGGTTGCCATGTTGTATAGGTGACTTCCAAGTCAGCCATATTGCATGGGGGACATTGTGCTGGTTGTATTGTATAGGTGACTTCCAAGTCAGCCATATTGCATGGGGGACATTGTGCTGGTTGCCATGTCCTATAGGTGACTTCCAAGTCAGCCATATTGCATGGGGGAAATTGTGCTGGTTGTCTTGTATAGGTGACTTCCAAGTCAGCCATATTGCTTCGGGGACATTGTGCTGGTTGCCATGTTCTATAGGTGACTTCCAAGTCAGCCATATTGCATGGGGGACATTGTGCTGGTGGCCATGTTCTATAGGTGACTTCCAAGTCAGCCATATTGCATGGGGGACATTGTGCTGGGTGTCTTGTATAGGTGACTTCCAAGTCAGCCATATTGCATGGGGGACATTGTGCTGGTGGCCATGTACTATAGGTGACTTCCAAGTCAGCCATATTGCGTGGGGGACATTGTGCTGGTTGTATTGTATAGGTGACTTCCAAGTCAGCCATATTGCATGGGGGACATTGTGCTGGTTGCCATGTTGTATAGGTGACTTCCAAGTGAGCCATATTGCTTGGGGGACATTGTGCTGGTTGCTATATTGTATAGGTGACTTCCAAGTCAGCCATATTGCATGGGGGACATTGTGCTGGTTGCCATGTTGTATAGGTGACTTCCAAGTCAGCCATATTGCATGGGGGACATTGTGCTGGTTGTATTGTATAGGTGACTTCCAAGTCAGCCATATTGCATGGGGGACATTGTGCTGGTTGCCATGTCCTATAGGTGACTTCCAAGTCAGCCATATTGCATGGGGGAAATTGTGCTGGTTGTCTTGTATAGGTGACTTCCAAGTCAGCCATATTGCTTGGGGGACATTGTGCTGGTTGCCATGTTCTTTAGGTGACTTCCAAGTCAGCCATATTGCATGGGGGACATTGTGCTGGTGGCCATGTTCTATAGGTGACTTCCAAGTCAGCCATATTGCATGGGGGACATTGTGCTGGTTGTCTTGTATAGGTGACTTCCAAGTCAGCCATATTGCATGGGGGACATTGTGCTCGTTGCCATGTTGTATAGGTGACTTCCAAGTGAGCCATATTGCTTGGGGGACATTGTGCTGGTTGTGTTGTATAGGTGACTTCCAAGTCAGCCATATTGCATGGGGGACATTGTGCTGGTTGTCTTGTATAGGTGACTTCCAAGTCAGCCGTGTTGCATGGGGGACATTGTGCTGGTTGTCTTGTATAGGTGACTTCCAAGTCAGCCATATTGCTTGGGGGACATTGTGCTGGTTGCCATGTTCTGTAGGTGACTTCCAAGTCAGCCATATTGCTTGGGGGACATTGTGCTGTTGGCCATGTTCTATAGGTGACTTCCAAGTCAGCCATATTGCTTGGGGGACATTGTGCTGGTTGCCATGTTGTATAGGTGACTTCCAAGTCAGCCATATTGCATGGGGGACATTGTGCTGGTGGCCATGTTCTATAGGTGACTTCCAAGTCAGCCATATTGCATTTGGGACATTGTGCTGGTTGTCTTGTATAGGTGACTTCCAAGTCAGCCATATTGCTTGGGGGACATTGTGCTGGTTGCCATGTCCTATAGGTGACTTCCAAGTCAGCCATATTGCATGGGGGACATTGTGCTGGTTGTCTTGTATAGGTGACTTCCAAGTCAGCCATATTGCATGGGGGACATTGTGCTGGTTGCCATGTTGTATAGGTGACTTCCAAGTCAGCCATATTGCATGGGGGACATTGTGCTGGTTGCCATGTTGTATAGGTGACTTCCAAGTGAGCCATATTGCTTGGGGGACATTGTGCTGGTTGCCATGTTGTATAGGTGACTTCTAAGTCAGCCATATTGCATGGGGGACATTGTGCTGTTTGCCATGTTGTATAGGTGACTTCCAAGTCAGCCATATTGCATGGGGGACATTGTGCTGGTTGCCATGTTGTATAGGTGACTTCCAAGTCAGCCATATTGCATGGGGGACATTGTGCTGGTTGCCATGTTCAAAAGGTGACTTCCAATTCAGCCATATTGCATGGGGGACATTGTGCTGGTTGTATTGTATAGGTGACTTCCAAGTCAGCCATATTGCATGGGGGACATTGTGCCCAAGCAATATAGGTGACTTCCAAGTCAGCCATATTGCATGAGGGACATTGTGCTGGTTGCCATGTCCTATAGGTGACTTCCAAGTCAGCCATATTGCATGGGGGACATTGTGCTGGTTGTCTTGTATAGGTGACTTCCAAATCAGCCATATTGCTTGGGGACATTGTGCTGGTTGCCATGTTCTATAGGTGACTTCCAAGTCAGCCATATTGCTTGGGGGACATTGTGCTGGTGGCCATGTTCTATAGGTGACTTCCAAGTCAGCCATATTGCATGGGGGACATTGTGCTGGTGGCCATGTTCTATAGGTGACTTCCAAGTCAGCCATATTGCATGGGGGACATTGTGCTGGTTGTCTTGTATAGGTGACTTCCAAGTCAGCCATATTGCATGGGGGACATTGTGCTGGTGGCCATGTTCTATAGGTGACTTCCAAGTCAGCCATATTGCTTGGGGGACATTGTGCTGGTTGTATTGTATAGGTGACTTCCAAGTCAGCCATATTGCATGGGGGACATTGTGCTGGTTGCCATGTTGTATAGGTGACTTCCAAGTGAGCCATATTGCATGGGGGACATTGTGCTGGTTGCCATGTTGTATGGGTGACTTCCAAGTGAGCCATATTGCATGGGGGACATTGTGCTGGTTGCCATGTTGTATAGGTGACTTCCAAGTGAGCCATATTGCTTGGGTACATTGTGCTGGTTGTATTGTATAGGTGACTTCAAAGTCAGCCATGTTGCATGGGGGACATTGTGCTGGTGGCCATGTTCTATAGGTGACATCCAAGTCAGCCATATTGCATGGGGGACATTGTGCTGGTTGTATTGTATAGGTGACTTCCAAGTCAGCCATATTGCATGGGGGACATTGTGCTGGTTGTCTTGTATAGGTGACTTCCAAGTCAGCCATATTGCATGGGGGACATTGTGCTTTTTGTGTTGTATAGGTGACTTCCAAGTCAGCCATATTGCATGGGGGACATTGTGCTGGTTGTATTGTATAGGTGACTTCCAAGTCAGACATATTGCATGGGGGACATTGTGCTGGTTGTATTGTATAGCTGACTTCCAAGTCAGCCATATTGCATGGGGGACATTGTGCTGGTTGTCTTGTATAGGTGACTTCCAAGTCAGCCATATTGCATGGGGGACATTGTGCTGGTTGCCATGTCCTATAGGTGACTTCCAAGTCAGCCATATTGCATGGGAGACATTGTGCTGGTTGTCTTGTATAGGTGACTTCCAAGTCAGCCATATTGCTTGGGGGACATTGTGCTGGTTGCCATGTTGTATAGGTGACTTCCAAGTCAGCCATATTGCTTGGGGGACATTGTGCTGGTGGCCATGTTCTATAGGTGACTTCCAAGTCAGCCATATTGCATGGGGGACATTGTGCTGGTTGTCTTGTATAGGTGACTTCTAAGTCAGCCATATTGCATGGGGGACATTGTGCTGGTTGTATTGTATAGGTGACTTCCAAGTGAGCCATATTGCTTGGGGGACATTGTGCTGGTGGCCATGTTCTATAGGTGACTTCCAAGTCAGCCATATTGCATGGGGGACATTGTGCTGGTTGCCATGTCCTATAGGTGACTTCCAAGTCAGCCATATTGCATGGGGGACATTGTGCTGGTTGTCTTGTATAGGTGACTTCCAAGTCAGCCATATTGCTTGGGGGACATTGTGCTGGTTGCCATGTTCTATAGGTGACTTCCAAGTCAGCCATATTGCTTGGGGGACATTGTGCTGGTGGCCATGTTCTATAGTTGACTTCCAAGTCAGCCATATTGCTTGGGGGACATTGTGCTGGTTGCCATGTTGTATAGGTGACTTCCAAGTCAGCCATATTGCATGGGGGACATTGTGCTGGTGGCCATGTTCTATAGGTGACTTCCAAGTCAGCCATATTGCATGGGGGACATTGTGCTGGTTGCCATGTTGTATAGGTGACTTCCAAGTCAGCCATATTGCATGGGGGACATTGTGCTGGTTGTATTGTATAGGTGACTTCCAAGTCATCCATATTGCATGGGGGACATTGTGCTGGTTGCCATGTCCTATAGGTGACTTCCAAGTCAGCCATATTGCATGGGGGAAATTGTGCTGGTTGTCTTGTATAGGTGACTTCCAAGTCAGCCATATTGCTTGGGGGACATTGTGCTGGTTGCCATGTTCTATAGGTGACTTCCAAGTCAGCCATATTGCATGGGGGACATTGTGCTGGTGGCCATGTTCTATAGGTGACTTACAAGTCAGCCATATTGCATGGGGGACATTGTGCTGGTTGTCTTGTATAGGTGACTTCCAAGTCAGCCATATTGAATGGGGGACATTGTGCTGGTTGTGTTGTATAGGTGACTTCCAAGTCAGCCATATTGCATGGGGGACATTGTGCTGGTTGTATTGTATAGGTGACTTCCAAGTCAGCCATATTGCATGGGGGACATTGTGCTGGTTGTATTGTATAGGTGACTTCCAAGTCAGCCATATTGCATGGGGGACATTGTGCTGGTTGCCATGTCCTATAGGTGACTTCCAAGTCAGCCATATTGCATGGGGGACATTGTGCTGGTTGTCTTGTATAGGTGACTTCCAAGTCAGCCATATTGCTTGGGGGACATTGTGCTGGTTGCCATCTTCTATAGGTGACTTCCAAGTCAGCCATATTGCTTGGGGGACATTGTGCTGGTTGCCATGTTCTATAGGTGACTTCCAAGTCAGCCATATTGCATGGGGGACATTGTGCTGGTGGCCATGTTCTATAGGTGACTTACAAGTCAGCCATATTGCATGGGGGACATTGTGCTGGTTGTCTTGTATAGGTGACTTCCAAGTCAGCCATATTGCATGGGGGACATTGTGCTGGTTGTATTGTATAGGTGACTTCCAAGTCAGCCATATTGCATGGGGGACATTGTGCTGGTTGTATTGTATAGGTGACTTCCAAGTCAGCCATATTGCATGGGGGACATTGTGCTGGTTGCCATGTCCTATAGGTGACTTCCAAGTCAGCCATATTGCATGGGGGACATTGTGCTGGTTGTCTTGTATAGGTGACTTCCAAGTCAGCCATATTGCTTGGGGGACATTGTGCTGGTTGCCATCTTCTATAGGTGACTTCCAAGTCAGCCATATTGCATGGGGGACATTGTGCTGGTTGTATTGTATAGGTGACTTCCAAGTCAGCCATATTGCATGGGGGACATTGTGCCCAAGCAATATAGGTGACTTCCAAGTCAGCCATATTGCTTGGGGACATTGTGCTGGTTGCCATGTTCTATAGGTGACTTCCAAGTCAGCCATATTGCTTGGGGGACATTGTGCTGGTGGCCATGTTCTATAGGTGACTTCCAAGTCAGCCATATTGCATGGGGGACATTGTGCTGGTGGCCATGTTCTATAGGTGACTTCCAAGTCAGCCATATTGCATGGGGGACATTGTGCTGGTTGCCATGTCCTATAGGTGACTTCCAAGTCAGCCATATTGCATGGGGGAAATTGTGCTGGTTGTCTTGTATAGGTGACTTCCAAGTCAGTCATATTGCTTGGGGGACATTGTGCTGGTTGCCATGTTCTATAGGTGACTTCCAAGTCAGCCATATTGCATGGGGGACATTGTGCTGGTGGCCATGTTCTATAGGTGACTTCCAAGTCAGCCATATTGCATGGGGGACATTGTGCTGGTTGTCTTGTATAGGTGACTTCCAAGTCAGCCATATTGCATGGGGGACATTGTGCTGGTGGCCATGTTCTATAGGTGACTTCCAAGTCAGCCATATTGCTTGGGGGACATTGTGCTGGTTGCCATGTTGTATAGGTGACTTCCAAGTCAGCCATATTGCATGGGGGACATTGTGCTGGTGGCCATGTTCTATAGGTGACTTCCAAGTCAGCCATATTGCATGGGGGACATTGTGCTGGTTGCCATGTTGTATAGGTGACTTCCAAGTCAGCCATATTGCATGGGGGACATTGTGCTGGTTGTATTGTATAGGTGACTTCCAAGTCAGCCATATTGCATGGGGGACATTGTGCTGGTTGCCATGTCCTATAGGTGACTTCCAAGTCAGCCATATTGCATGGGGGAAATTGTGCTGGTTGTCTTGTATAGGTGACTTCCAAGTCAGCCATATTGCTTGGGGGACATTGTGCTGGTTGCCATGTTCTATAGGTGACTTCCAAGTCAGCCATATTGCATGGGGGACATTGTGCTGGTGGCCATGTTCTATAGGTGACTTCCAAGTCAGCCATATTGCATGGGGGACATTGTGCTGGGTGTCTTGTATAGGTGACTTCCAAGTCAGCCATATTGCATGGGGGACATTGTGCTGGTGGCCATGTACTATAGGTGACTTCCAAGTCAGCCATATTGCGTGGGGGACATTGTGCTGGTTGCCATGTTGTATAGGTGACTTCCAAGTGAGCCATATTGCTTGGGGGACATTGTGCTGGTTGCTATATTGTATAGGTGACTTCCAAGTCAGCCATATTGCTTGGGGGACATTGTGCTGGTTGTATTGTATAGGTGACTTCCAAGTCAGCCATATTGCATGGGGGACATTGTGCTGGTTGCCATGTTGTATAGGTGACTTCCAAGTGAGCCATATTGCTTGGGGGACATTGTGCTGGTTGTGTTGTATAGGTGACTTCCAAGTCAGCCATATTGCTTGGGGGACATTGTGCTGGTTGCCATGTTCTATAGGTGACTTCCAAGTCAGCCATATTGCTTGGGGGACATTGTGCTGGTGGCCATGTTCTATAGGTGACTTCCAAGTCAGCCATATTGCTTGGGGGACATTGTGCTGGTTTCCATGTTGTATAGGTGACTTCCAAGTCAGCCATATTGCATGGGGGACATTGTGCTGGTGGCCATGTTCTATAGGTGACTTCCAAGTCAGCCATATTGCATGGGGGACATTGTGCTGGTTGCCATGTCCTATAGGTGACTTCCAAGTCAGCCATATTGCATGGGGGACATTGTGCTGGTTGCCATGTTGTATAGGTGACTTCCAAGTGAGCCATATTGCTTGGGGGACATTGTGCTGGTTGCTATATTGTATAGGTGACTTCCAAGTCAGCCATATTGCTTGGGGGACATTGTGCTGGTTGTATTGTATAGGTGACTTCCAAGTCAGCCATATTGCATGGGGGACATTGTGCTGGTTGCCATGTTGTATAGGTGACTTCCAAGTGAGCCATATTGCTTGGGGGACATTGTGCTGGTTGTGTTGTATAGGTGACTTCCAAGTCAGCCATATTGCTTGGGGGACATTGTGCTGGTTGCCATGTTCTATAGGTGACTTCCAAGTCAGCCATATTGCTTGGGGGACATTGTGCTGGTGGCCATGTTCTATAGGTGACTTCCAAGTCAGCCATATTGCTTGGGGGACATTGTGCTGGTTTCCATGTTGTATAGGTGACTTCCAAGTCAGCCATATTGCATGGGGGACATTGTGCTGGTGGCCATGTTCTATAGGTGACTTCCAAGTCAGCCATATTGCATGGGGGACATTGTGCTGGTTGCCATGTCCTATAGGTGACTTCCAAGTCAGCCATATTGCATGGGGGAAATTGTGCTGGTTGTCTTGTATAGGTGACTTCCAAGTCAGTCATATTGCTTGGGGGACATTGTGCTGGTTGCCATGTTCTATAGGTGACTTCCAAGTCAGCCATATTGCATGGGGGACATTGTGCTGGTGGCCATGTTCTATAGGTGACTTCCAAGTCAGCCATATTGCATGGGGGACATTGTGCTGGTTGTCTTGTATAGGTGACTTCCAAGTCAGCCATATTGCATGGGGGACATTGTGCTGGTGGCCATGTTCTATAGGTGACTTCCATGTCAGCCATATTGCATGGGGGACATTGTGCTGGTTGCCATGTTGTATAGGTGACTTCCAAGTCAGCCATATTGCATGGGGGACATTGTGCTGGTTGTATTGTATAGGTGACTTCCAAGTCAGCCATATTGCATGGGGGACATTGTGCTGGTTGCCATGTCCTATAGGTGACTTCCAAGTCAGCCATATTGCATGGGGGAAATTGTGCTGGTTGTCTTGTATAGGTGACTTCCAAGTCAGCCATATTGCTTCGGGGACATTGTGCTGGTTGCCATGTTCTATAGGTGACTTCCAAGTCAGCCATATTGCATGGGGGACATTGTGCTGGTGGCCATGTTCTATAGGTGACTTCCAAGTCAGCCATATTGCATGGGGGACATTGTGCTGGGTGTCTTGTATAGGTGACTTCCAAGTCAGCCATATTGCATGGGGGACATTGTGCTGGTGGCCATGTACTATAGGTGACTTCCAAGTCAGCCATATTGCGTGGGGGACATTGTGCTGGTTGTATTGTATAGGTGACTTCCAAGTCAGCCATATTGCATGGGGGACATTGTGCTGGTTGCCATGTTGTATAGGTGACTTCCAAGTGAGCCATATTGCTTGGGGGACATTGTGCTGGTTGCTATATTGTATAGGTGACTTCCAAGTCAGCCATATTGCATGGGGGACATTGTGCTGGTTGCCATGTTGTATAGGTGACTTCCAAGTCAGCCATATTGCATGGGGGACATTGTGCTGGTTGTATTGTATAGGTGACTTCCAAGTCAGCCATATTGCATGGGGGACATTGTGCTGGTTGCCATGTCCTATAGGTGACTTCCAAGTCAGCCATATTGCATGGGGGAAATTGTGCTGGTTGTCTTGTATAGGTGACTTCCAAGTCAGCCATATTGCTTGGGGGACATTGTGCTGGTTGCCATGTTCTTTAGGTGACTTCCAAGTCAGCCATATTGCATGGGGGACATTGTGCTGGTGGCCATGTTCTATAGGTGACTTCCAAGTCAGCCATATTGCATGGGGGACATTGTGCTGGTTGTCTTGTATAGGTGACTTCCAAGTCAGCCATATTGCATGGGGGACATTGTGCTCGTTGCCATGTTGTATAGGTGACTTCCAAGTGAGCCATATTGCTTGGGGGACATTGTGCTGGTTGTGTTGTATAGGTGACTTCCAAGTCAGCCATATTGCATGGGGGACATTGTGCTGGTTGTCTTGTATAGGTGACTTCCAAGTCAGCCGTGTTGCATGGGGGACATTGTGCTGGTTGTCTTGTATAGGTGACTTCCAAGTCAGCCATATTGCTTGGGGGACATTGTGCTGGTTGCCATGTTCTGTAGGTGACTTCCAAGTCAGCCATATTGCTTGGGGGACATTGTGCTGTTGGCCATGTTCTATAGGTGACTTCCAAGTCAGCCATATTGCTTGGGGGACATTGTGCTGGTTGCCATGTTGTATAGGTGACTTCCAAGTCAGCCATATTGCATGGGGGACATTGTGCTGGTGGCCATGTTCTATAGGTGACTTCCAAGTCAGCCATATTGCATTTGGGACATTGTGCTGGTTGTCTTGTATAGGTGACTTCCAAGTCAGCCATATTGCTTGGGGGACATTGTGCTGGTTGCCATGTCCTATAGGTGACTTCCAAGTCAGCCATATTGCATGGGGGACATTGTGCTGGTTGTCTTGTATAGGTGACTTCCAAGTCAGCCATATTGCATGGGGGACATTGTGCTGGTTGCCATGTTGTATAGGTGACTTCCAAGTCAGCCATATTGCATGGGGGACATTGTGCTGGTTGCCATGTTGTATAGGTGACTTCCAAGTGAGCCATATTGCTTGGGGGACATTGTGCTGGTTGCCATGTTGTATAGGTGACTTCTAAGTCAGCCATATTGCATGGGGGACATTGTGCTGTTTGCCATGTTGTATAGGTGACTTCCAAGTCAGCCATATTGCATGGGGGACATTGTGCTGGTTGCCATGTTGTATAGGTGACTTCCAAGTCAGCCATATTGCATGGGGGACATTGTGCTGGTTGCCATGTTCAAAAGGTGACTTCCAATTCAGCCATATTGCATGGGGGACATTGTGCTGGTTGTATTGTATAGGTGACTTCCAAGTCAGCCATATTGCATGGGGGACATTGTGCCCAAGCAATATAGGTGACTTCCAAGTCAGCCATATTGCATGAGGGACATTGTGCTGGTTGCCATGTCCTATAGGTGACTTCCAAGTCAGCCATATTGCATGGGGGACATTGTGCTGGTTGTCTTGTATAGGTGACTTCCAAATCAGCCATATTGCTTGGGGACATTGTGCTGGTTGCCATGTTCTATAGGTGACTTCCAAGTCAGCCATATTGCTTGGGGGACATTGTGCTGGTGGCCATGTTCTATAGGTGACTTCCAAGTCAGCCATATTGCATGGGGGACATTGTGCTGGTGGCCATGTTCTATAGGTGACTTCCAAGTCAGCCATATTGCATGGGGGACATTGTGCTGGTTGTCTTGTATAGGTGACTTCCAAGTCAGCCATATTGCATGGGGGACATTGTGCTGGTGGCCATGTTCTATAGGTGACTTCCAAGTCAGCCATATTGCTTGGGGGACATTGTGCTGGTTGTATTGTATAGGTGACTTCCAAGTCAGCCATATTGCATGGGGGACATTGTGCTGGTTGCCATGTTGTATAGGTGACTTCCAAGTGAGCCATATTGCATGGGGGACATTGTGCTGGTTGCCATGTTGTATGGGTGACTTCCAAGTGAGCCATATTGCATGGGGGACATTGTGCTGGTTGCCATGTTGTATAGGTGACTTCCAAGTGAGCCATATTGCTTGGGTACATTGTGCTGGTTGTATTGTATAGGTGACTTCAAAGTCAGCCATGTTGCATGGGGGACATTGTGCTGGTGGCCATGTTCTATAGGTGACATCCAAGTCAGCCATATTGCATGGGGGACATTGTGCTGGTTGTATTGTATAGGTGACTTCCAAGTCAGCCATATTGCATGGGGGACATTGTGCTGGTTGTCTTGTATAGGTGACTTCCAAGTCAGCCATATTGCATGGGGGACATTGTGCTTTTTGTGTTGTATAGGTGACTTCCAAGTCAGCCATATTGCATGGGGGACATTGTGCTGGTTGTATTGTATAGGTGACTTCCAAGTCAGACATATTGCATGGGGGACATTGTGCTGGTTGTATTGTATAGCTGACTTCCAAGTCAGCCATATTGCATGGGGGACATTGTGCTGGTTGTCTTGTATAGGTGACTTCCAAGTCAGCCATATTGCATGGGGGACATTGTGCTGGTTGCCATGTCCTATAGGTGACTTCCAAGTCAGCCATATTGCATGGGAGACATTGTGCTGGTTGTCTTGTATAGGTGACTTCCAAGTCAGCCATATTGCTTGGGGGACATTGTGCTGGTTGCCATGTTGTATAGGTGACTTCCAAGTCAGCCATATTGCTTGGGGGACATTGTGCTGGTGGCCATGTTCTATAGGTGACTTCCAAGTCAGCCATATTGCATGGGGGACATTGTGCTGGTTGTCTTGTATAGGTGACTTCTAAGTCAGCCATATTGCATGGGGGACATTGTGCTGGTTGTATTGTATAGGTGACTTCCAAGTGAGCCATATTGCTTGGGGGACATTGTGCTGGTGGCCATGTTCTATAGGTGACTTCCAAGTCAGCCATATTGCATGGGGGACATTGTGCTGGTTGCCATGTCCTATAGGTGACTTCCAAGTCAGCCATATTGCATGGGGGACATTGTGCTGGTTGTCTTGTATAGGTGACTTCCAAGTCAGCCATATTGCTTGGGGGACATTGTGCTGGTTGCCATGTTCTATAGGTGACTTCCAAGTCAGCCATATTGCTTGGGGGACATTGTGCTGGTGGCCATGTTCTATAGTTGACTTCCAAGTCAGCCATATTGCTTGGGGGACATTGTGCTGGTTGCCATGTTGTATAGGTGACTTCCAAGTCAGCCATATTGCATGGGGGACATTGTGCTGGTGGCCATGTTCTATAGGTGACTTCCAAGTCAGCCATATTGCATGGGGGACATTGTGCTGGTTGCCATGTTGTATAGGTGACTTCCAAGTCAGCCATATTGCATGGGGGACATTGTGCTGGTTGTATTGTATAGGTGACTTCCAAGTCATCCATATTGCATGGGGGACATTGTGCTGGTTGCCATGTCCTATAGGTGACTTCCAAGTCAGCCATATTGCATGGGGGAAATTGTGCTGGTTGTCTTGTATAGGTGACTTCCAAGTCAGCCATATTGCTTGGGGGACATTGTGCTGGTTGCCATGTTCTATAGGTGACTTCCAAGTCAGCCATATTGCATGGGGGACATTGTGCTGGTGGCCATGTTCTATAGGTGACTTACAAGTCAGCCATATTGCATGGGGGACATTGTGCTGGTTGTCTTGTATAGGTGACTTCCAAGTCAGCCATATTGAATGGGGGACATTGTGCTGGTTGTGTTGTATAGGTGACTTCCAAGTCAGCCATATTGCATGGGGGACATTGTGCTGGTTGTATTGTATAGGTGACTTCCAAGTCAGCCATATTGCATGGGGGACATTGTGCTGGTTGTATTGTATAGGTGACTTCCAAGTCAGCCATATTGCATGGGGGACATTGTGCTGGTTGCCATGTCCTATAGGTGACTTCCAAGTCAGCCATATTGCATGGGGGACATTGTGCTGGTTGTCTTGTATAGGTGACTTCCAAGTCAGCCATATTGCTTGGGGGACATTGTGCTGGTTGCCATCTTCTATAGGTGACTTCCAAGTCAGCCATATTGCTTGGGGGACATTGTGCTGGTTGCCATGTTCTATAGGTGACTTCCAAGTCAGCCATATTGCATGGGGGACATTGTGCTGGTGGCCATGTTCTATAGGTGACTTACAAGTCAGCCATATTGCATGGGGGACATTGTGCTGGTTGTCTTGTATAGGTGACTTCCAAGTCAGCCATATTGCATGGGGGACATTGTGCTGGTTGTATTGTATAGGTGACTTCCAAGTCAGCCATATTGCATGGGGGACATTGTGCTGGTTGTATTGTATAGGTGACTTCCAAGTCAGCCATATTGCATGGGGGACATTGTGCTGGTTGCCATGTCCTATAGGTGACTTCCAAGTCAGCCATATTGCATGGGGGACATTGTGCTGGTTGTCTTGTATAGGTGACTTCCAAGTCAGCCATATTGCTTGGGGGACATTGTGCTGGTTGCCATCTTCTATAGGTGACTTCCAAGTCAGCCATATTGCATGGGGGACATTGTGCTGGTTGTATTGTATAGGTGACTTCCAAGTCAGCCATATTGCATGGGGGACATTGTGCCCAAGCAATATAGGTGACTTCCAAGTCAGCCATATTGCTTGGGGACATTGTGCTGGTTGCCATGTTCTATAGGTGACTTCCAAGTCAGCCATATTGCTTGGGGGACATTGTGCTGGTGGCCATGTTCTATAGGTGACTTCCAAGTCAGCCATATTGCATGGGGGACATTGTGCTGGTGGCCATGTTCTATAGGTGACTTCCAAGTCAGCCATATTGCATGGGGGACATTGTGCTGGTTGTCTTGTATAGGTGACTTCCAAGTCAGCCATATTGCATGGGGGACATTGTGCTGGTGGCCATGTTCTATAGGTGACTTCCAAGTCAGCCATATTGCTTGGGGGACATTGTGCTGGTTGTATTGTATAGGTGACTTCCAAGTCAGCCATATTGCATGGGGGACATTGTGCTGGTTGCCATGTTGTATAGGTGACTTCCAAGTGAGCCATATTGCATGGGGGACATTGTGCTGGTTGCCATGTTGTATGGGTGACTTCCAAGTGAGCCATATTGCATGGGGGACATTGTGCTGGTTGCCATGTTGTATAGGTGACTTCCAAGTGAGCCATATTGCTTGGGTACATTGTGCTGGTTGTATTGTATAGGTGACTTCCAAGTCAGCCGTGTTGCATGGGGGACATTGTGCTGGTGGCCATGTTCTATAGGTGACATCCAAGTCAGCCATATTGCATGGGGGACATTGTGCTGGTTGTATTGTATAGGTGACTTCCAAGTCAGCCATATTGCATGGGGGACATTGTGCTGGTTGTCTTGTATAGGCGACTTCCAAGTCAGCCATATTGCATGGGGGACATTGTGCTGGTTGTCTTGTATAGGTGACTTCCAAGTCAGCCATATTGCATGGGGGACATTGTGCTGGTTGCCATGTCCTATAGGTGACTTCCAAGTCAGCCATATTGCATGGGAGACATTGTGCTGGTTGTCTTGTATAGGTGACTTCCAAGTCAGCCATATTGCTTGGGGGACATTGTGCTGGTTGCCATGTTCTATAGGTGACTTCCAAGTCAGCCATATTGCTTGGGGGACATTGTGCTGGTTGCCATGTTGTATAGGTGACTTCCAAGTCAGCCATATTGCATGGGGGACATTGTGCTGGTTGTCTTGTATAGGTGACTTCTAAGTCAGCCATATTGCATGGGGGACATTGTGCTGGTTGTATTGTATAGGTGACTTCCAAGTGAGCCATATTGCTTGGGGGACATTGTGCTGGTGGCCATGTTCTATAGGTGACTTCCAAGTCAGCCATATTGCATGGGGGACATTGTGCTGGTTGCCATGTCCTATAGGTGACTTCCAAGTCAGCCATATTGCATGGGGGACATTGTGCTGGTTGTCTTGTATAGGTGACTTCCAAGTCAGCCATATTGCTTGGGGGACATTGTGCTGGTTGCCATGTTCTATAGGTGACTTCCAAGTCAGCCATATTGCTTGGGGGACATTGTGCTGGTGGCCATGTTCTATAGGTGACTTCCAAGTCAGCCATATTGCTTGGGGGACATTGTGCTGGTTGCCATGTTGTATAGGTGACTTCCAAGTCAGCCATATTGCATGGGGGACATTGTGCTGGTGGCCATGTTCTATAGGTGACTTCCAAGTCAGCCATATTGCATGGGGGACATTGTGCTGGTTGCCATGTTGTATAGGTGACTTCCAAGTCAGCCATATTGCATGGGGGACATTGTGCTGGTTGTATTGTATAGGTGACTTCCAAGTCATCCATATTGCATGGGGGACATTGTGCTGGTTGCCATGTCCTATAGGTGACTTCCAAGTCAGCCATATTGCATGGGGGAAATTGTGCTGGTTGTCTTGTATAGGTGACTTCCAAGTCAGCCATATTGCTTGGGGGACATTGTGCTGGTTGCCATGTTCTATAGGTGACTTCCAAGTCAGCCATATTGCATGGGGGACATTGTGCTGGTGGCCATGTTCTATAGGTGACTTACAAGTCAGCCATATTGCATGGGGGACATTGTGCTGGTTGTCTTGTATAGGTGACTTCCAAGTCAGCCATATTGAATGGGGGACATTGTGCTGGTTGTGTTGTATAGGTGACTTCCAAGTCAGCCATATTGCATGGGGGACATTGTGCTGGTTGTATTGTATAGGTGACTTCCAAGTCAGCCATATTGCATGGGGGACATTGTGCTGGTTGTATTGTATAGGTGACTTCCAAGTCAGCCATATTGCATGGGGGACATTGTGCTGGTTGCCATGTCCTATAGGTGACTTCCAAGTCAGCCATATTGCATGGGGGACATTGTGCTGGTTGTCTTGTATAGGTGACTTCCAAGTCAGCCATATTGCTTGGGGGACATTGTGCTGGTTGCCATGTTCTATAGGTGACTTCCAAGTCAGCCATATTGCATGGGGGACATTGTGCTGGTTGTATTCTATAGGTGACTTCCAAGTCAGCCATATTGCATGGGGGACATTGTGCCCAAGCAATATAGGTGACTTCCAAGTCAGCCATATTGCTTGGGGACATTGTGCTGGTTGCCATGTTCTATAGGTGACTTCCAAGTCAGCCATATTGCTTGGGGGACATTGTGCTGGTGGCCATGTTCTATAGGTGACTTCCAAGTCAGCCATATTGCATGGGGGACATTGTGCTGGTGGCCATGTTCTATAGGTGACTTCCAAGTCAGCCATATTGCATGGGGGACATTGTGCTGGTTGTCTTGTATAGGTGACTTCCAAGTCAGCCATATTGCATGGGGGACATTGTGCTGGTGGCCATGTTCTATAGGTGACTTCCAAGTCAGCCATATTGCTTGGGGGACATTGTGCTGGTTGTATTGTATAGGTGACTTCCAAGTCAGCCATATTGCATGGGGGACATTGTGCTGGTTGCCATGTTGTATAGGTGACTTCCAAGTGAGCCATATTGCATGGGGGACATTGTGCTGGTTGCCATGTTGTATGGGTGACTTCCAAGTGAGCCATATTGCATGGGGGACATTGTGCTGGTTGCCATGTTGTATAGGTGACTTCCAAGTGAGCCATATTGCTTGGGTACATTGTGCTGGTTGTATTGTATAGGTGACTTCCAAGTCAGCCGTGTTGCATGGGGGACATTGTGCTGGTGGCCATGTTCTATAGGTGACATCCAAGTCAGCCATATTGCATGGGGGACATTGTGCTGGTTGTATTGTATAGGTGACTTCCAAGTCAGCCATATTGCATGGGGGACATTGTGCTGGTTGTCTTGTATAGGCGACTTCCAAGTCAGCCATATTGCATGGGGGACATTGTGCTTTTTGTGTTGTATAGGTGACTTCCAAGTCAGCCATATTGCATGAGGGACATTGTGCTGGTTGCCATGTCCTATAGGTGACTTCCAAGTCAGCCATATTGCATGGGGGACATTGTGCTGGTTGTCTTGTATAGGTGACTTCCAAGTCAGCCATATTGCTTGGGGACATTGTGCTGGTTGCCATGTTCTATAGGTGACTTCCAAGTCAGTCATATTGCTTGGGGGACATTGTGCTGGTGGCCATGTTCTATAGGTGACTTCCAAGTCAGCCATATTGCATGGGGGACATTGTGCTGGTTGTATTGTATAGGTGACTTC
This sequence comes from Petromyzon marinus, assembly GCF_048934315.1. Taxonomy (NCBI): domain Eukaryota; kingdom Metazoa; phylum Chordata; class Hyperoartia; order Petromyzontiformes; family Petromyzontidae; genus Petromyzon; species Petromyzon marinus. The sequence continues at coordinate 76,566 of NW_027422814.1, forward strand.
CAAGTCAGCCATATTGCATGGGGGACATTGTGCTGGTTGCCATGTTGTATAGGTGACTTCCAAGTGAGCCATATTGCATGGGGGACATTGTGCTGGTTGCCATGTTGTATGGGTGACTTCCAAGTGAGCCATATTGCATGGGGGACATTGTGCTGGTTGCCATGTTGTATAGGTGACTTCCAAGTGAGCCATATTGCTTGGGTACATTGTGCTGGTTGTATTGTATAGGTGACTTCCAAGTCAGCCGTGTTGCATGGGGGACATTGTGCTGGTGGCCATGTTCTATAGGTGACATCCAAGTCAGCCATATTGCATGGGGGACATTGTGCTGGTTGTATTGTATAGGTGACTTCCAAGTGAGCCATATTGCTTGGGTACATTGTGCTGGTTGTATTGTATAGGTGACTTCCAAGTCAGCCGTGTTGCATGGGGGACATTGTGCTGGTGGCCATGTTCTATAGGTGACATCCAAGTCAGCCATATTGCATGGGGGACATTGTGCTGGTTGTATTGTATAGGTGACTTCCAAGTCAGCCATATTGCATGGGGGACATTGTGCTGGTTGTCTTGTATAGGTGACTTCCAAGTCAGCCATATTGCATGGGGGACATTGTGCTTTTTGTGTTGTATAGGTGACTTCCAAGTCAGCCATATTGCATGGGGGACATTGTGCTGGTTGTATTGTATAGGTGACTTCCAAGTCAGACATATTGCATGGGGGACATTGTGCTGGTTGGATTGTATAGCTGACTTCCAAGTCAGCCATATTGCATGGGGGACATTGTGCTGGTTGCCATGTCCTATAGGTGACTTCCAAGTCAGCCATATTGCATGGGAGACATTGTGCTGGTTGTCTTGTATAGGTGACTTCCAAGTCAGCCATATTGCTTGGGGGACATTGTGCTGGTTGCCATGTTCTATAGGTGACTTCCAAGTCAGCCATATTGCTTGGGGACATTGTGCTGGTTGCCATGTTCTATAGGTGACTTCCAAGTCAGCCATATTGCTTGGGGGACATTGTGCTGGTGGCCATGTTCTATAGGTGACTTCCAAGTCAGCCATATTGCATGGGGGACATTGTGCTGGTGGCCATGTTCTATAGGTGACTTCCAAGTCAGCCATATTGCATGGGGGACATTGTGCTGGTTGTCTTGTATAGGTGACTTCCAAGTCAGCCATATTGCATGGGGGACATTGTGCTGGTGGCCATGTTCTATAGGTGACTTCCAAGTCAACCATATTGCTTGGGGGACATTGTGCTGGTTGTATTGTATAGGTGACTTCCAAGTGAGCCATATTGCATGGGGGACATTGTGCTGGTTGCCATGTTGTATAGGTGACTTCCAAGTCAGCCATATTGCATGGGGGACATTGTGCTGGTTGCCATGTTGTATGGGTGACTTCCAAGTGAGCCATATTGCATGGGGGACATTGTGCTGGTTGCCATGTTGTATAGGTGACTTCCAAGTAAGCCATATTGCTTGGGTACATTGTGCTGGTTGTATTGTATAGGTGACTTCCAAGTCAGCCGTGTTGCATGGGGGACATTGTGCTGGTGGCCATGTTCTATAGGTGACATCCAAGTCAGCCATATTGCATGGGGGACATTGTGCTGGTGGCCATGTTCTATAGGTGACTTCCAAGTCAGCCATATTGCATGGGGGACATTGTGCTGGTTGCCATGTCCTATAGGTGACTTCCAAGTCAGCCATATTGCTTTGGGGACATTGTGCTGGTTGCCATGTTCTATAGGTGACTTCCAAGTGAGCCATATTGCTTGGGGGACATTGTGCTGGTGGCCATGTTCTATAGGTGACTTCCAAGTCAGCCATATTGCATGGGGGACATTGTGCTGGTTGCCATGTCCTATAGGTGACTTCCAAGTCAGCCATATTGCATGGGGGACATTGTGCTGGTTGTCTTGTATAGGTGACTTCCAAGTCAGCCATATTGCTTGGGGGACATTGTGCTGGTTGCCATGTTCTATAGGTGACTTCCAAGTCAGCCATATTGCTTGGGGGACATTGTGCTGGTGGCCATGTTCTATAGGTGACTTCCAAGTCAGCAATATTGCTTGGGGGACATTGTGCTGGTTGTATTGTATAGGTGACTTCCAAGTCAGCCATATTGCATGGGGGACATTGTGCTGGTTGCCATGTTCAAAAGGTGACTTCCAAGTCAGCCATATTGCATGGGGGACATTGTGCTGGTTGTATTGTATAGGTGACTTCCAAGTCAGCCATATTGCATGGGGGACATTGTGCCCAAGCAATATAGGTGACTTCCAAGTCAGCCATATTGCATGAGGGACATTGTGCTGGTTGCCATGTCCTATAGGTGACTTCCAAGTCAGCCATATTGCATGGGGGACATTGTGCTGGTTGTCTTGTATAGGTGACTTCCAAATCAGCCATATTGCTTGGGGACATTGTGCTGGTTGCCATGTTCTATAGGTGACTTCCAAGTCAGCCATATTGCTTGGGGGACATTGTGCTGGTGGCCATGTTCTATAGGTGACTTCCAAGTCAGCCATATTGCATGGGGGACATTGTGCTGGTGGCCATGTTCTATAGGTGACTTCCAAGTCAGCCATATTGCATGGGGGACATTGTGCTGGTTGTCTTGTATAGGTGACTTCCAAGTCAGCCATATTGCATGGGGGACATTGTGCTGGTGGCCATGTTCTATAGGTGACTTCCAAGTCAGCCATATTGCTTGGGGGACATTGTGCTGGTTGTATTGTATAGGTGACTTCCAAGTCAGCCATATTGCATGGGGGACATTGTGCTGGTTGCCATGTTGTATAGGTGACTTCCAAGTGAGCCATATTGCATGGGGGACATTGTGCTGGTTGCCATGTTGTATGGGTGACTTCCAAGTGAGCCATATTGCATGGGGGACATTGTGCTGGTTGCCATGTTGTATAGGTGACTTCCAAGTGAGCCATATTGCTTGGGTACATTGTGCTGGTTGTATTGTATAGGTGACTTCAAAGTCAGCCATGTTGCATGGGGGACATTGTGCTGGTGGCCATGTTCTATAGGTGACATCCAAGTCAGCCATATTGCATGGGGGACATTGTGCTGGTTGTATTGTATAGGTGACTTCCAAGTCAGCCATATTGCATGGGGGACATTGTGCTGGTTGTCTTGTATAGGTGACTTCCAAGTCAGCCATATTGCATGGGGGACATTGTGCTTTTTGTGTTGTATAGGTGACTTCCAAGTCAGCCATATTGCATGGGGGACATTGTGCTGGTTGTATTGTATAGGTGACTTCCAAGTCAGACATATTGCATGGGGGACATTGTGCTGGTTGTATTGTATAGCTGACTTCCAAGTCAGCCATATTGCATGGGGGACATTGTGCTGGTTGTCTTGTATAGGTGACTTCCAAGTCAGCCATATTGCATGGGGGACATTGTGCTGGTTGCCATGTCCTATAGGTGACTTCCAAGTCAGCCATATTGCTTGGGGGACATTGTGCTGGTTGCCATGTTCTATAGGTGACTTCCAAGTCAGCCATATTGCTTGGGGGACATTGTGCTGGTTGCCATGTTGTATAGGTGACTTCCAAGTCAGCCATATTGCATGGGGGACATTGTGCTGGTGGCCATGTTCTATAGGTGACTTCCAAGTCAGCCATATTGCATGGGGGACATTGTGCTGGTTGTCTTGTATAGGTGACTTCTAAGTCAGCCATATTGCATGGGGGACATTGTGCTGGTTGTATTGTATAGGTGACTTCCAAGTGAGCCATATTGCTTGGGGGACATTGTGCTGGTGGCCATGTTCTATAGGTGACTTCCAAGTCAGCCATATTGCATGGGGGACATTGTGCTGGTTGTCTTGTATAGGTGACTTCCAAGTCAGCCATATTGCTTGGGGGACATTGTGCTGGTTGCCATGTTCTATAGGTGACTTCCAAGTCAGCCATATTGCTTGGGGGACATTGTGCTGGTGGCCATGTTCTATAGGTGACTTCCAAGTCAGCCATATTGCTTGGGGGACATTGTGCTGGTTGCCATGTTGTATAGGTGACTTCCAAGTCAGCCATATTGCATGGGGGACATTGTGCTGGTGGCCATGTTCTATAGGTGACTTCCAAGTCAGCCATATTGCATGGGGGACATTGTGCTGGTTGCCATGTTGTATAGGTGACTTCCAAGTCAGCCATATTGCATGGGGGACATTGTGCTGGTTGTATTGTATAGGTGACTTCCAAGTTATCCATATTGCATGGGGGACATTGTGCTGGTTGCCATGTCCTATAGGTGACTTCCAAGTCAGCCATATTGCATGGGGGAAATTGTGCTGGTTGTTTTGTATAGGTGACTTCCAAGTCAGCCATATTGCCTGGGGGACATTGTGCTGGTTGCCATGTTCTATAGGTGACTTCCAAGTCAGCCATATTGCATGGGGGACATTGTGCTGGTGGCCATGTTCTATAGGTGACTTACAAGTCAGCCATATTGCATGGGGGACATTGTGCTGGTTGTCTTGTATAGGTGACTTCCAAGTCAGCCATATTGAATGGGGGACATTGTGCTGGTTGTGTTGTATAGGTGACTTCCAAGTCAGCCATATTGCATGGGGGACATTGTGCTGGTTGTATTGTATAGGTGACTTCCAAGTCAGCCATATTGCATGGGGGACATTGTGCTGGTTGTATTGTATAGGTGACTTCCAAGTCAGCCATATTGCATGGGGGACATTGTGCTGGTTGCCATGTCCTATAGGTGACTTCCAAGTCAGCCATATTGCATGGGGGACATTGTGCTGGTTGTCTTGTATAGGTGACTTCCAAGTCAGCCATATTGCTTGGGGGACATTGTGCTGGTTGCCATCTTCTATAGGTGACTTCCAAGTCAGCCATATTGCATGGGGGACATTGTGCTGGTTGTATTGTATAGGTGACTTCCAAGTCAGCCATATTGCATGGGGGACATTGTGCCCAAGCAATATAGGTGACTTCCAAGTCAGCCATATTGCTTGGGGACATTGTGCTGGTTGCCATGTTCTATAGGTGACTTCCAAGTCAGCCATATTGCTTGGGGGACATTGTGCTGGTGGCCATGTTCTATAGGTGACTTCCAAGTCAGCCATATTGCATGGGGGACATTGTGCTGGTGGCCATGTTCTATAGGTGACTTCCAAGTCAGCCATATTGCATGGGGGACATTGTGCTGGTTGTCTTGTATAGGTGACTTCCAAGTCAGCCATATTGCATGGGGGACATTGTGCTGGTGGCCATGTTCTATAGGTGACTTCCAAGTCAGCCATATTGCTTGGGGGACATTGTGCTGGTTGTATTGTATAGGTGACTTCCAAGTCAGCCATATTGCATGGGGGACATTGTGCTGGTTGCCATGTTGTATAGGTGACTTCCAAGTGAGCCATATTGCATGGGGGACATTGTGCTGGTTGCCATGTTGTATGGGTGACTTCCAAGTGAGCCATATTGCATGGGGGACATTGTGCTGGTTGCCATGTTGTATAGGTGACTTCCAAGTGAGCCATATTGCTTGGGTACATTGTGCTGGTTGTATTGTATAGGTGACTTCCAAGTCAGCCGTGTTGCATGGGGGACATTGTGCTGGTGGCCATGTTCTATAGGTGACATCCAAGTCAGCCATATTGCATGGGGGACATTGTGCTGGTTGTATTGTATAGGTGACTTCCAAGTCAGCCATATTGCATGGGGGACATTGTGCTGGTTGTCTTGTATAGGCGACTTCCAAGTCAGCCATATTGCATGGGGGACATTGTGCTGGTTGTCTTGTATAGGTGACTTCCAAGTCAGCCATATTGCATGGGGGACATTGTGCTGGTTGCCATGTCCTATAGGTGACTTCCAAGTCAGCCATATTGCATGGGAGACATTGTGCTGGTTGTCTTGTATAGGTGACTTCCAAGTCAGCCATATTGCTTGGGGGACATTGTGCTGGTTGCCATGTTCTATAGGTGACTTCCAAGTCAGCCATATTGCTTGGGGGACATTGTGCTGGTTGCCATGTTGTATAGGTGACTTCCAAGTCAGCCATATTGCATGGGGGACATTGTGCTGGTTGTCTTGTATAGGTGACTTCTAAGTCAGCCATATTGCATGGGGGACATTGTGCTGGTTGTATTGTATAGGTGACTTCCAAGTGAGCCATATTGCTTGGGGGACATTGTGCTGGTGGCCATGTTCTATAGGTGACTTCCAAGTCAGCCATATTGCATGGGGGACATTGTGCTGGTTGCCATGTCCTATAGGTGACTTCCAAGTCAGCCATATTGCATGGGGGACATTGTGCTGGTTGTCTTGTATAGGTGACTTCCAAGTCAGCCATATTGCTTGGGGGACATTGTGCTGGTTGCCATGTTCTATAGGTGACTTCCAAGTCAGCCATATTGCTTGGGGGACATTGTGCTGGTGGCCATGTTCTATAGGTGACTTCCAAGTCAGCCATATTGCTTGGGGGACATTGTGCTGGTTGCCATGTTGTATAGGTGACTTCCAAGTCAGCCATATTGCATGGGGGACATTGTGCTGGTGGCCATGTTGTATAGGTGACTTCCAAGTCAGCCATATTGCATGGGGGACATTGTGCTGGTGGCCATGTTCTATAGGTGACATCCAAGTCAGCCATATTGCATGGGGGACATTGTGCTGGTTGTATTGTATAGGTGACTTCCAAGTCATCCATATTGCATGGGGGACATTGTGCTGGTTGCCATGTCCTATAGGTGACTTCCAAGTCAGCCATATTGCATGGGGGAAATTGTGCTGGTTGTCTTGTATAGGTGACTTCCAAGTCAGCCATATTGCTTGGGGGACATTGTGCTGGTTGCCATGTTCTATAGGTGACTTCCAAGTCAGCCATATTGCATGGGGGACATTGTGCTGGTGGCCATGTTCTATAGGTGACTTACAAGTCAGCCATATTGCATGGGGGACATTGTGCTGGTTGTCTTGTATAGGTGACTTCCAAGTCAGCCATATTGAATGGGGGACATTGTGCTGGTTGCCATGTCCTATAGGTGACTTCCAAGTCAGCCATATTGCATGGGGGACATTGTGCTGGTTGTATTGTATAGGTGACTTCCAAGTCAGCCATATTGCATGGGGGACATTGTGCTGGTTGTATTGTATAGGTGACTTCCAAGTCAGCCATATTGCATGGGGGACATTGTGCTGGTTGCCATGTCCTATAGGTGACTTCCAAGTCAGCCATATTGCATGGGGGACATTGTGCTGGTTGTCTTGTATAGGTGACTTCCAAGTCAGCCATATTGCTTGGGGGACATTGTGCTGGTTGCCATGTTCTATAGGTGACTTCCAAGTCAGCCATATTGCATGGGGGACATTGTGCTGGTTGTATTGTATAGGTGACTTCCAAGTCAGCCATATTGCATGGGGGACATTGTGCCCAAGCAATATAGGTGACTTCCAAGTCAGCCATATTGCTTGGGGACATTGTGCTGGTTGCCATGTTCTATAGGTGACTTCCAAGTCAGCCATATTGCTTGGGGGACATTGTGCTGGTGGCCATGTTCTATAGGTGACTTCCAAGTCAGCCATATTGCATGGGGGACATTGTGCTGGTGGCCATGTTCTATAGGTGACTTCCAAGTCAGCCATATTGCATGGGGGACATTGTGCTGGTTGTCTTGTATAGGTGACTTCCAAGTCAGCCATATTGCATGGGGGACATTGTGCTGGTGGCCATGTTCTATAGGTGACTTCCAAGTCAGCCATATTGCTTGGGGGACATTGTGCTGGTTGTATTGTATAGGTGACTTCCAAGTCAGCCATATTGCATGGGGGACATTGTGCTGGTTGCCATGTTGTATAGGTGACTTCCAAGTGAGCCATATTGCATGGGGGACATTGTGCTGGTTGCCATGTTGTATGGGTGACTTCCAAGTGAGCCATATTGCATGGGGGACATTGTGCTGGTTGCCATGTTGTATAGGTGACTTCCAAGTGAGCCATATTGCTTGGGTACATTGTGCTGGTTGTATTGTATAGGTGACTTCCAAGTCAGCCGTGTTGCATGGGGGACATTGTGCTGGTGGCCATGTTCTATAGGTGACATCCAAGTCAGCCATATTGCATGGGGGACATTGTGCTGGTTGTATTGTATAGGTGACTTCCAAGTCAGCCATATTGCATGGGGGACATTGTGCTGGTTGTCTTGTATAGGCGACTTCCAAGTCAGCCATATTGCATGGGGGACATTGTGCTTTTTGTGTTGTATAGGTGACTTCCAAGTCAGCCATATTGCATGAGGGACATTGTGCTGGTTGCCATGTCCTATAGGTGACTTCCAAGTCAGCCATATTGCATGGGGGACATTGTGCTGGTTGTCTTGTATAGGTGACTTCCAAGTCAGCCATATTGCTTGGGGACATTGTGCTGGTTGCCATGTTCTATAGGTGACTTCCAAGTCAGTCATATTGCTTGGGGGACATTGTGCTGGTGGCCATGTTCTATAGGTGACTTCCAAGTCAGCCATATTGCATGGGGGACATTGTGCTGGTGGCCATGTTCTATAGGTGACTTCCAAGTCAGCCATATTGCATGGGGGACATTGTGCTGGTTGTCTTGTATAGGTGACTTCCAAGTCAGCCATATTGCATGGGGGACATTGTGCTGGTGGCCATGTTCTATAGGTGACTTCCAAGTCAACCATATTGCTTGGGGGACATTGTGCTGGTTGTATTGTATAGGTGACTTCCAAGTCAGCCATATTGCATGGGGGACATTGTGCTGGTTGCCATGTTGTATAGGTGACTTCCAAGTGAGCCATATTGCATGGGGTACATTGTGCTGGTTGCCATGTTGTATGGGTGACTTCCAAGTGAGCCATATTGCATGGGGGACATTGTGCTGGTTGCCATGTTGTATAGGTGACTTCCAAGTGAGCCATATTGCTTGGGTACATTGTGCTGGTTGTATTGTATAGGTGACTTCCAAGTCAGCCGTGTTGCATGGGGGACATTGTGCTGGTGGCCATGTTCTATAGGTGACATCCAAGTCAGCCATATTGCATGGGGGACATTGTGCTGGTTGTATTGTATAGGTGACTTCCAAGTCAGCCATATTGCATGGGGGACATTGTGCTGGTTGTCTTGTATAGGTGACTTCCAAGTCAGCCATATTGCATGGGGGACATTGTGCTTTTTGTGTTGTATAGGTGACTTCCAAGTCAGCCATATTGCATGGGGGACATTGTGCTGGTTGTATTGTATAGGTGACTTCCAAGTCAGACATATTGCATGGGGGACATTGTGCTGGTTGGATTGTATAGCTGACTTCCAAGTCAGCCATATTGCATGGGGGACATTGTGCTGGTTGCCATGTCCTATAGGTGACTTCCAAGTCAGCCATATTGCATGGGAGACATTGTGCTGGTTGTCTTGTATAGGTGACTTCCAAGTCAGCCATATTGCTTGGGGGACATTGTGCTGGTTGCCATGTTCTATAGGTGACTTCCAAGTCAGCCATATTGCTTGGGGACATTGTGCTGGTTGCCATGTTCTATAGGTGACTTCCAAGTCAGCCATATTGCTTGGGGGACATTGTGCTGGTGGCCATGTTCTATAGGTGACTTCCAAGTCAGCCATATTGCATGGGGGACATTGTGCTGGTGGCCATGTTCTATAGGTGACTTCCAAGTCAGCCATATTGCATGGGGGACATTGTGCTGGTTGTCTTGTATAGGTGACTTCCAAGTCAGCCATATTGCATGGGGGACATTGTGCTGGTGGCCATGTTCTATAGGTGACTTCCAAGTCAACCATATTGCTTGGGGGACATTGTGCTGGTTGTATTGTATAGGTGACTTCCAAGTCAGCCATATTGCATGGGGGACATTGTGCTGGTTGCCATGTTGTATAGGTGACTTCCAAGTCAGCCATATTGCATGGGGGACATTGTGCTGGTTGCCATGTTGTATGGGTGACTTCCAAGTGAGCCATATTGCATGGGGGACATTGTGCTGGTTGCCATGTTGTATAGGTGACTTCCAAGTGAGCCATATTGCTTGGGTACATTGTGCTGGTTGTATTGTATAGGTGACTTCCAAGTCAGCCGTGTTGCATGGGGGACATTGTGCTGGTGGCCATGTTCTATAGGTGACATCCAAGTCAGCCATATTGCATGGGGGACATTGTGCTGGTGGCCATGTTCTATAGGTGACTTCCAAGTCAGCCATATTGCATGGGGGACATTGTGCTGGTTGCCATGTCCTATAGGTGACTTCCAAGTCAGCCATATTGCTTTGGGGACATTGTGCTGGTTGCCATGTTCTATAGGTGACTTCCAAGTGAGCCATATTGCTTGGGGGACATTGTGCTGGTGGCCATGTTCTATAGGTGACTTCCAAGTCAGCCATATTGCATGGGGGACATTGTGCTGGTTGCCATGTCCTATAGGTGACTTCCAAGTCAGCCATATTGCATGGGGGACATTGTGCTGGTTGTCTTGTATAGGTGACTTCCAAGTCAGCCATATTGCTTGGGGGACATTGTGCTGGTTGCCATGTTCTATAGGTGACTTCCAAGTCAGCCATATTGCTTGGGGGACATTGTGCTGGTGGCCATGTTCTATAGGTGACTTCCAAGTCAGCAATATTGCTTGGGGGACATTGTGCTGGTTGTATTGTATAGGTGACTTCCAAGTCAGCCATATTGCATGGGGGACATTGTGCTGGTTGTATTGTATAGGTGACTTCCAAGTCAGCCATATTGCATGGGGGACATTGTGCTGGTTGTATTGTATAGGTGACTTCCAAGTCAGCCATATTGCATGGGGGACATTGTGCTGGTTGCCATGTTGTATAGGTGACTTCCAAGTCAGCCATATTGCATGGGGGACATTGTGCTGGTTGCCATGTTGTATGGGTGACTTCCAAGTGAGCCATATTGCATGGGGGACATTGTGCTGGTTGCCATGTTGTATAGGTGACTTCCAAGTGAGCCATATTGCTTGGGTACATTGTGCTGGTTGTATTGTATAGGTGACTTCCAAGTCAGCCGTGTTGCATGGGGGACATTGTGCTGGTGGCCATGTTCTATAGGTGACATCCAAGTCAGCCATATTGCATGGGGGACATTGTGCTGGTGGCCATGTTCTATAGGTGACTTCCAAGTCAGCCATATTGCATGGGGGACATTGTGCTGGTTGCCATGTCCTATAGGTGACTTCCAAGTCAGCCATATTGCTTTGGGGACATTGTGCTGGTTGCCATGTTCTATAGGTGACTTCCAAGTGAGCCATATTGCTTGGGGGACATTGTGCTGGTGGCCATGTTCTATAGGTGACTTCCAAGTCAGCCATATTGCATGGGGGACATTGTGCTGGTTGCCATGTCCTATAGGTGACTTCCAAGTCAGCCATATTGCATGGGGGACATTGTGCTGGTTGTCTTGTATAGGTGACTTCCAAGTCAGCCATATTGCTTGGGGGACATTGTGCTGGTTGCCATGTTCTATAGGTGACTTCCAAGTCAGCCATATTGCTTGGGGGACATTGTGCTGGTGGCCATGTTCTATAGGTGACTTCCAAGTCAGCAATATTGCTTGGGGGACATTGTGCTGGTTGTATTGTATAGGTGACTTCCAAGTCAGCCATATTGCATGGGGGACATTGTGCTGGTTGTATTGTATAGGTGACTTCCAAGTCAGCCATATTGCTTGGGGGACATTGTGCTGGTTGTATTGTATAGGTGACTTCCAAGTCAGCCATATTGCATGGGGGAAATTGTGCTGGTTGCCATGTTGTATAGGTGACTTCCAAGTCTGCCATATTGCATGGGGGACATTGTGCTGGTGGCCATGTTCTATAGGTGACTTCCAAGTCAGCCATATTGCATTTGGGACATTGTGCTGGTTGTCTTGTATAGGGGACATTGTGCTGGTTGTGTTGTATAGGTGACTTCCAAATCAGCCATATTGCATGGGGGACATTGTGCTCGTTGTATTGTATAGGTGACTTCCAAGTCAGCCATATTGCATGGGGGACATTGTGCTGGTTGTCTTGTATAGGTGACTTCCAAGTCAGCCATATTGCTTGGGGGACATTGTGCTGGTTGTATTGTATAGGTAACTTCCAAGTCAGCCATATTGCATGGGGGACATTGTGCTGGTTGTCATGTTGTATAGGTGACTTCCAAGTCAGCCATATTGCATGGGGGACATTGTGCTGGTGGCCATGTTCTATAGGTGACTTCCAATTCAGCCATATTGCATTTGGGACATTGTGCTGGTTGTATTGTATAGGTGACTTCCAAGTCAGCCATATTGCATGGGGGACATTGTGCTGGTTGTATTGTATAGGTGACTTCCAAGTGAGCCATATTGCTTGGGGGACATTGTGCTGGTGGCCATGTCCTATAGGTGACTTCCAAGTCAGCCATATTGCATGGGGGACATTGTGCTGGTTGTCTTGTATAGGTGACTTCCAAGTCAGCCATATTGCTTGGGGGACATTGTGCTGGTTGTATTGTATAGGTGACTTCCAAGTCAGCCATATTGCATGGGGGACATTGTGCTGGTTGCCATGTTGTATAGGTGACTTCCAAGTCAGCCATATTGCATGGGGGACATTGTGCTGGTGGCCATGTTCTATAGGTGACTTCCAAGTCAGCCATATTGCATTTGGGACATTGTGCTGGTTGTATTGTATAGGTGACTTCCAAGTCAGCCATATTGCATGGGGGACATTGTGCTGGTTGTATTGTATAGGTGACTTCCAAGTGAGCCATATTGCTTGGGGGACATTTAGCTGGTGGCCATATTCTATAGGTGACTTCCAAGTCAGCCATATTGCATGGGGGACATTGTGCTTGATGCCATGTCCTATAGGTGACTTCCAAGTCAGCCATATTGCATGGGGGACATTGTGCTGGTTGTCTTGTATAGGTGACTTCCAAGTCAGCCATATTGCTTGGGGGACATTGTGCTGGTTGCCATGTTCTATAGGTGACTTCCAAGTCAGCCATATTGCTTGGGGGACATTGTGCTGGTGGCCATGTTCTATAGGTGACTTCCAAGTCAGCCATATTGCTTGGGGGACATTGTGCTGGTTGCCATGTTGTATAGGTGACTTCCAAGTCAGCCATATTGCATGGGGGACATTGTGCTGGTGGCCATGTTCTATAGGTGACTTCCAAGTCAGCCATATTGCATGGGGGACATTGTGCTGGTTGCCATGTTGTATAGGTGACTTCCAAGTCAGCCATATTGCATGGGGGACATTGTGCTGGTGGCCATATTCTATAGGTGACTTCCAAGTCAGCCATATTGCATGGGGGACATTGTGCTGGTTGTGTTGTATAGGTGACTTCCAAATCAGCCATATTGCATGGGGGACATTGTGCTGGTTGTATTGTATAGGTGACTTCCAAGTCAGCCATATTGCATGGGGGACATTGTGCTGGTTGTATTGTATAGGTGACTTCCAAGTCAGCCATATTGCATGGGGGACATTGTCCTGGTGGCCATGTCCTATACGTGACTTCCAAGTCAGCCATATTGCATGGGGGACATTGTGCTGGTTGTCTTGTATAGGTGACTTCCAAGTCAGCCATATTGCTTGGGGGACATTGTGCTGGTTGTATTGTATAGGTGACTTCCAAGTCAGCCATATTGCATGGGGGACATTGTGCTGGTTGCCATGTTGTATAGGTGACTTCCAAGTCAGCCATATTGCATGGGGGACATTGTGCTGGTGGCCATGTTCTATAGGTGACTTCCAAGTCAGCCACATTGCATGGGGGACATTGTGCTGGTTTCTTGTATAGGTGACTTCCAAGTCAGCCATATTGCATGGGGGACATTGTGCTGGTTGCCATGTTGTTTAGGTGACTTCCAAGTCAGCCATATTGCATGGGGGACATTGTGCTGGTTGCCATGTTGTATGGGTGACTTCCAAGTGAGCCATATTGCATGGGGGACATTGTGCTGGTTGCCATGTTGTATAGGTGACTTCCAAGTGAGCCATATTGCTTGGGTACATTGTGCTGGTTGTATTGTATAGGTGACTTCCAAGTCAGCCGTGTTGCATGGGGGACATTGTGCTGGTGGCCATGTTCTATAGGTGACATCCAAGTCAGCCATATTGCATGGGGGACATTGTGCTGGTGGCCATGTTCTATAGGTGACTTCCAAGTCAGCCATATTGCATGGGGGACATTGTGCTGGTTGCCATGTCCTATAGGTGACTTCCAAGTCAGCCATATTGCTTTGGGGACATTGTGCTGGTTGCCATGTTCTATAGGTGACTTCCAAGTGAGCCATATTGCTTGGGGGACATTGTGCTGGTGGCCATGTTCTATAGGTGACTTCCAAGTCAGCCATATTGCATGGGGGACATTGTGCTGGTTGCCATGTCCTATAGGTGACTTCCAAGTCAGCCATATTGCATGGGGGACATTGTGCTGGTTGTCTTGTATAGGTGACTTCCAAGTCAGCCATATTGCTTGGGGGACATTGTGCTGGTTGCCATGTTCTATAGGTGACTTCCAAGTCAGCCATATTGCTTGGGGGACATTGTGCTGGTGGCCATGTTCTATAGGTGACTTCCAAGTCAGCAATATTGCTTGGGGGACATTGTGCTGGTTGTATTGTATAGGTGACTTCCAAGTCAGCCATATTGCATGGGGGACATTGTGCTGGTTGTATTGTATAGGTGACTTCCAAGTCAGCCATATTGCTTGGGGGACATTGTGCTGGTTGTATTGTATAGGTGACTTCCAAGTCAGCCATATTGCATGGGGGAAATTGTGCTGGTTGCCATGTTGTATAGGTGACTTCCAAGTCTGCCATATTGCATGGGGGACATTGTGCTGGTGGCCATGTTCTATAGGTGACTTCCAAGTCAGCCATATTGCATTTGGGACATTGTGCTGGTTGTCTTGTATAGGGGACATTGTGCTGGTTGTGTTGTATAGGTGACTTCCAAATCAGCCATATTGCATGGGGGACATTGTGCTCGTTGTATTGTATAGGTGACTTCCAAGTCAGCCATATTGCATGGGGGACATTGTGCTGGTTGTCTTGTATAGGTGACTTCCAAGTCAGCCATATTGCTTGGGGGACATTGTGCTGGTTGTATTGTATAGGTAACTTCCAAGTCAGCCATATTGCATGGGGGACATTGTGCTGGTTGTCATGTTGTATAGGTGACTTCCAAGTCAGCCATATTGCATGGGGGACATTGTGCTGGTGGCCATGTTCTATAGGTGACTTCCAATTCAGCCATATTGCATTTGGGACATTGTGCTGGTTGTATTGTATAGGTGACTTCCAAGTCAGCCATATTGCATGGGGGACATTGTGCTGGTTGTATTGTATAGGTGACTTCCAAGTGAGCCATATTGCTTGGGGGACATTGTGCTGGTGGCCATGTCCTATAGGTGACTTCCAAGTCAGCCATATTGCATGGGGGACATTGTGCTGGTTGTCTTGTATAGGTGACTTCCAAGTCAGCCATATTGCTTGGGGGACATTGTGCTGGTTGTATTGTATAGGTGACTTCCAAGTCAGCCATATTGCATGGGGGACATTGTGCTGGTTGCCATGTTGTATAGGTGACTTCCAAGTCAGCCATATTGCATGGGGGACATTGTGCTGGTGGCCATGTTCTATAGGTGACTTCCAAGTCAGCCATATTGCATTTGGGACATTGTGCTGGTTGTATTGTATAGGTGACTTCCAAGTCAGCCATATTGCATGGGGGACATTGTGCTGGTTGTATTGTATAGGTGACTTCCAAGTGAGCCATATTGCTTGGGGGACATTTAGCTGGTGGCCATATTCTATAGGTGACTTCCAAGTCAGCCATATTGCATGGGGGACATTGTGCTTGATGCCATGTCCTATAGGTGACTTCCAAGTCAGCCATATTGCATGGGGGACATTGTGCTGGTTGTCTTGTATAGGTGACTTCCAAGTCAGCCATATTGCTTGGGGGACATTGTGCTGGTTGCCATGTTCTATAGGTGACTTCCAAGTCAGCCATATTGCTTGGGGGACATTGTGCTGGTGGCCATGTTCTATAGGTGACTTCCAAGTCAGCCATATTGCTTGGGGGACATTGTGCTGGTTGCCATGTTGTATAGGTGACTTCCAAGTCAGCCATATTGCATGGGGGACATTGTGCTGGTGGCCATGTTCTATAGGTGACTTCCAAGTCAGCCATATTGCATGGGGGACATTGTGCTGGTTGCCATGTTGTATAGGTGACTTCCAAGTCAGCCATATTGCATGGGGGACATTGTGCTGGTGGCCATATTCTATAGGTGACTTCCAAGTCAGCCATATTGCATGGGGGACATTGTGCTGGTTGTGTTGTATAGGTGACTTCCAAATCAGCCATATTGCATGGGGGACATTGTGCTGGTTGTATTGTATAGGTGACTTCCAAGTCA
The DNA here is from genome assembly GCF_048934315.1 of Petromyzon marinus. Taxonomy (NCBI): domain Eukaryota; kingdom Metazoa; phylum Chordata; class Hyperoartia; order Petromyzontiformes; family Petromyzontidae; genus Petromyzon; species Petromyzon marinus. The sequence goes on from NW_027422814.1 coordinate 92,986, forward strand.
GCCATATTGCATGGGGGACATTGTGCTGGTTGTATTGTATAGGTGACTTCCAAGTCAGCCATATTGCATGGGGGACATTGTCCTGGTGGCCATGTCCTATACGTGACTTCCAAGTCAGCCATATTGCATGGGGGACATTGTGCTGGTTGTCTTGTATAGGTGACTTCCAAGTCAGCCATATTGCTTGGGGGACATTGTGCTGGTTGTATTGTATAGGTGACTTCCAAGTCAGCCATATTGCATGGGGGACATTGTGCTGGTTGCCATGTTGTATAGGTGACTTCCAAGTCAGCCATATTGCATGGGGGACATTGTGCTGGTGGCCATGTTCTATAGGTGACTTCCAAGTCAGCCACATTGCATGGGGGACATTGTGCTGGTTTCTTGTATAGGTGACTTCCAAGTCAGCCATATTGCATGGGGGACATTGTGCTGGTTGCCATGTTGTTTAGGTGACTTCCAAGTCAGCCATATTGCATGGGGGACATTGTGCTGGTTGTCTTGTATAGGTGACTTCCAAGTCAGCCATATTGCATGGGGGACATTGTGCTGGTTGTCTTGTATAGGTGACTTCCAAGTCAGCCATATTGCATGGGGGACATTGTGCTTTTTGTGTTGTATAGGTGACTTCCAAGTCAGCCATATTGCATGGGGGACATTGTGCTGGTTGTATTGTATAGGTGACTTCCAAGTCAGACATATTGCATGGGAGACATTGTGCTGGTTGGATTGTATAGCTGACTTCCAAGTCAGCCATATTGCATGGGGGATATTGTGCTGGTTGTCTTGTATAGGTGACTTCCAAGTCAGCCATATTGCATGGGGGACATTGTGCTGGTTGCCATGTCCTATAGGTGACTTCCAAGTCAGCCATATTGCATGGGAGACATTGTGCTGGTTGTCTTGTATAGGTGACTTCCAAGTCAGCCATATTGCTTGGGGGACATTGTGCTGGTTGCCATGTTCTATAGGTGACTTCCAAGTCAGCCATATTGCTTGGGGGACATTGTGCTGGTTGCCATGTTGTATAGGTGACTTCCAAGTCAGCCATATTGCATGGGGGACATTGTGCTGGTGGCCATGTTCTATAGGTGACTTCCAAGTCAGCCATATTGCATGGGGGACATTGTGCTGGTTGTCTTGTATAGGTGACTTCTAAGTCAGCCATATTGCATGGGGGACATTGTGCTGGTTGTATTGTATAGGTGACTTCCAAGTGAGCCATATTGCTTGGGGGACATTGTGCTGGTGGCCATGTTCTATAGGTGACTTCCAAGTCAGCCATATTGCATGGGGGACATTGTGCTGGTTGCCATGTCCTATAGGTGACTTCCAAGTCAGCCATATTGCATGGGGGACATTGTGCTGGTTGTCTTGTATAGGTGACTTCCAAGTCAGCCATATTGCTTGGGGGACATTGTGCTGGTTGCCATGTTCTATAGGTGACTTCCAAGTCAGCCATATTGCTTGGGGGACATTGTGCTGGTGGCCATGTTCTATAGGTGACTTCCAAGTCAGCCATATTGCTTGGGGGACATTGTGCTGGTTGCCATGTTGTATAGGTGACTTCCAAGTCAGCCATATTGCATGGGGGACATTGTGCTGGTGGCCATGTTCTATAGGTGACTTCCAAGTCAGCCATATTGCATTGGGGACATTGTGCTGGTTGCCATGTTGTATAGGTGACTTCCAAGTCAGCCATATTGCATGGGGGACATTGTGCTGGTTGTATTGTATAGGTGACTTCCAAGTCATCCATATTGCATGGGGGACATTGTGCTGGTTGCCATGTCCTATAGGTGACTTCCAAGTCAGCCATATTGCATGGGGGAAATTGTGCTGGTTGTCTTGTATAGGTGACTTCCAAGTCAGCCATATTGCTTGGGGGACATTGTGCTGGTGGCCATGTTCTATAGGTGACTTCCAAGTCAGCCATATTGCATGGGGGACATTGTGCTGGTGGCCATGTTCTATAGGTGACTTACAAGTCAGCCATATTGCATGGGGGACATTGTGCTGGTTGTCTTGTATAGGTGACTTCCAAGTCAGCCATATTGAATGGGGTACATTGTGCTGGTTGTGTTGTATAGGTGACTTCCAAGTCAGCCATATTGCATGGGGGACATTGTGCTGGTTGTATTGTATAGGTGACTTCCAAGTCAGCCATATTGCATGGGGGACATTGTGCTGGTTGTATTGTATAGGTGACTTCCAAGTCAGCCATATTGCATGGGGGACATTGTGCTGGTTGCCATGTCCTATAGGTGACTTCCAAGTCAGCCATATTGCATGGGGGACATTGTGCTGGTTGTCTTGTATAGGTGACTTCCAAGTCAGCCATATTGCTTGGGGGACATTGTGCTGGTTGCCATGTTCTATAGGTGACTTCCAAGTCAGCCATATTGCATGGGGGACATTGTGCTGGTTGTATTGTATAGGTGACTTCCAAGTCAGCCATATTGCATGGGGGACATTGTGCCCAAGCAATATAGGTGACTTCCAAGTCAGCCATATTGCTTGGGGACATTGTGCTGGTTGCCATGTTCTATAGGTGACTTCCAAGTCAGCCATATTGCTTGGGGGACATTGTGCTGGTAGCCATGTTCTATAGGTGACTTCCAAGTCAGCCATATTGCATGGGGGACATTGTGCTGGTGGCCATGTTCTATAGGTGACTTCCAAGTCAGCCATATTGCATGGGGGACATTGTGCTGGTTGTCTTGTATAGGTGACTTCCAAGTCAGCCATATTGCATGGGGGACATTGTGCTGGTGGCCATGGGGCGGTCCGGGGCGGTCCGGGGCGGTCCCGGGCGGTCCCGGGCAGTCCGGGGCGGTCCCGGGCGGTCCCGGGCGGTCCGGGGCGGTCCCGGGCGGTCCCGGGCGGTCCCGGGCGGTCCCGGGCGGTCCCGGGCGGTCCCGGGCAGTCCCGGGCAGTCCCGGGCGGTCCCGGGCAGTCCGGGGCGGTCCCGGGCGGTCCGGACCGGTCCTGGGCTGTCCGGGGCGTTCCAGGGCGGTCCCGGGCGGTCCAGGGCGGTCCCGGGCGGTCCCGGGCGGTCCCGGGCGGTCCGGGGCGGTCCGGGGCGGTCCCGGGCGGTCCAGGGCGGTCCCGGGCGGTCCCGGGCGGTCCCGGGCGGTCCCGGGTGGTCCCGGGCGGTCACGGGCACTCCGGGGCGGTCCTGGGCGGTCCGGGGCGGTCCGGGGCGGTCCGGGGCGGTCCCGGGCGGTCCGGGCCGGTCCCGGGCGGTCCGGGGCGTTCCAGGGCGGTCCCGGGTGGTCCAGGGCGGTCCTGGGCGGTCCCGGGCGGTCCCGGGCGGTCCCGGGCGGTCCCGAGCGGTCCCGGGCGGTCCCGGGCGGTCCGGGGCGGTCCCGGGCGGTCCGGGGCGGTCCCGGGTGGTCCGGGGCGGTCCCGGGCGGTCCCGGGCGGTCCCGGGCGTTCCCGGGCGGTCCCGGGCGGTCCGGGGCGGTCCGGGGTGGTCCCGGGCGGTTCCGGGCGGTCCTGGGCGGTCCCGGGCGGTTCCGGGCGGTCCCGGGCGGTCCTGGGCTGTCCCGGCCGGTCCCGGGCGGTCCGGGGCAGTCCCGGGCGGTCCCGGGCGGTCCCGGGCGGTCGGGGGCGGTCCCGGGCGGTCCCGGGCAGTCCCGGGCGGTCCCGGGCGGTCCTGGGCGGTCCCGGGCGGTCACGGGCGATGCCGGGTGGTCCGGGGCGATCCCGGGCGGTCCCGGGCGGTCCGGGGCGGTCCCGGGCGGTCCCGGGCGGTCCGGGGAGGTCCCGGGCGGTCCGGGGAGGTCCCGGGCGGTCCCGTGTGGTCCCGGGCGGTCCCAGACGGTCTGGGGCGGTCCCGGGCAGTCCCGGGCGGTCCGGGGCGGTCCCGGGCGGTCCCGGGCGGTCCGGGGTGGTCCCGGGCGGTCCCGGGCGGTCCTGGGCGGTCCGGAGCGGTCCCCGGCGGTCCCGGGCGGTCCCGGGCGGTCCCAGGCGGTCCCGGGCGGTCCCGGGCGGTCCCGGGCGATCCCGGGTGGTCCGAGGCAGTCCCGGGCGGTCCCGGGCGGTCCAGGGCGGTCCGGGCCGGTCCCGGGTGGTCCCGGGCGTTCCAGGGCGGTCCCGGGTGGTCCAGGGCGGTCCTGGGCGGTCCCGGGCGGTCCCGGGCGGTCCCGAGCGGTCCCGGGCGGTCCCGGGCGGTCCGGGGCGGTCCCGGGCAGTCCGGGGCGGTCCCTGGCGGTCCGGGGCGGTCCCGGCCGGTCGCGGGCGTTCCCGGGCGGTCCCGGGCGGTCCCGGGCGGTCCGGAGCGGTCCGGGGCGGTCCCGGGCGGTCCCGGGCAGTCCTATGCGGTCCCGGGCGGTCCCGGGCGGTCCCGGGCGGTCCGGGGCGGTCCCGGCCGGTCCCGGGCGGTCCGGGGCAGTCCCGGGCGGTCCCGGGCAGTCCCGGGCGGTCCGGGGCGGTCCCGGGCGGTCCCGGGCGGTCCCGGGCGGTCCCGGGCGGTCCTGGGCGGTCCCGGGCGGTCACGGGCGATGCCGGGTGGTCCGGGGCGATCCCGGGCGGTCCCGGGCGGTCCGGGGCGGTCCCGGGCGGTCCCGGGCGGTCCGGGGCGGTCCCGGGCGGTCCCGTGTGGTCCCGGGCGGTCCCGGGCGGTCCCGGGCGGTCCGGGGCGGTCCCGGGCGGTCCCGGGCGGTCCGGGGCGGTCCTGGGCGGTCCCGGGCGGTCCCGGGCGGTCCGGAGCGGTCCCCGGCGGTCCCGGGCGGTCCCGGGCGGTCCCAGGCGGTCCCGGGGGGTCCCGGGCGGTCCCGGGCGATCCCGGGTGGTCCAAGGCAGTCCCGGGCGGTCCCGGGCGGTCCAGGGCGGTCCCCGGCGGTCCCGGGCGGTCCCGGGCGGTCCCAGGCGGTCCCGGGCGGTCCCGGGCGGTCCCGGGCGATCCCGGGTGGTCCGAGGCAGTCCCGGGCGGTCCCGGGCGGTCCAGGGCGGTCCCGGGCGGTCCCGGGCGGTCACGGGCGGTCCCGGGCGGTCCCGGGCGGTCCCGGGCGGTCCCGGGCGGTCCGGGGCGGTCCCGGGCGGTCCGCGGCAGTCCTGGGCGGTCTGGGGCGGTCCCTGGCGGTCCCGGGCGGTCCCGGGCGGTCCCGGGCGGTCCCGGGCGGTCCCGGGCGGTCCGGGGCGGTCCCGGGCGGTCCCGGGCAGTCCAGGGCGGTCCCGGGCGGTCCCGGGCGGTCCGGGGCGGTCCCGGGCGGTCCCGGGCGGTCCCGGGCAGTCCCGGGCGGTCCCGGGCGGTCCGGGGCGGTCCCGGGCGGTCCGGACCGGTCCTGGGCTGTCCGGGGCGTTCCAGGGCGGTCCCGGGCGGTCCAGGGCGGTCCCGGGCGGTCCCGGGCGGTCCCGGGCGGTCCCGGGCGGTCCCGGGCGGTCCCGGGCGGTCCGGGGCGGTCCCGGGCGGTCCGGGGCGGTCCCGGGCGGTCCCGGGCGGTCCCGGGTGGTCCCGGGCGGTCACGGGCACTCGCGGGCGGTCCTGGGCGGTCCGGGGCGGTTCGGGGCGGTCCGGGGCGGTCCCGGGCGGTCCGGGCCGGTCCCGGGCGGTCCGGGGCGTTCCAGGGCGGTCCCGGGTGGTCCAGGGCGGTCCTGGGCGGTCCCGGGCGGTCCCGGGCGGTCCCGAGCGTTCCCGGGCGGTCCCGGGCGGTCCGGGGCGGTCCCGGGCAGTCCGGGGCGGTCCCGGGCGGTCCGGGGCGGTCCCGGGCGGTCCCGGGCGTTCCCGGGCGGTCCCGGGCGGTCCCGGGCGGTCCGGGGCGGTCTGGGGCGGTCCCGGGCAGTCCCGGGCGGTCCTGGGCGGTCCCGGGCGGTCCCGGGCGGTCCCGGGCAGTCCGGGGCGGTCCGGGGCGGTCCCGCCGGTCCCGGGCGGTCCGGGGCAGTCCCGGGCGGTCCTGGGCGGTCCCGGGCGGTCCGGGGCGGTCCCGGGCGGTCCCGGGCGGTCCCGGGCGGTCCCGGGCGGTCCTGGGCGGTCCCGGGCGGTCACGGGCGATGCCGGGTGGTCCGGGGCGATCCCGGGCGGTCCCGGGCGGTCCGGGGCGGTCCCGGGCGGTCCCGGGCGGTCCGGGGCGGTCCCGGGCGGTCCCGTGTGGTCCCGGGCGGTCCCGGGCGGTCCGGGGCGGTCCCGGGCGGTCCCCGGCGGTCCCGGGCGGTCCGGGGCGGTCCGGGGCGGTCCCGGGCGGTTCTGGGCGGTCCCGGGCGGTCCCGGGCGGTCCCGGGCGGTCCGGGGCGGTCCGGGGCGGTCCCGGGCGGTCTGGTTCGGTCCCGGGCGGTCTTGGGTGGTCCTGGGCGGTCCCGGGCGGTCCCGGGCGGTCCCGGGCGGTCCCGGGCGGTTCGGGGCGGTCCCGGGCGGTCCGGGGCGGTCCCGGGCGGTCCCGGGCGGTCCCGGGCGGTCCGGGGCGGTCCGGGGCGGTCCAGGGCGGTCCCGGGCGGTCCCGGGCGGTCCCGGGCTGTCCCGGGCAGTGCCGGGCGGTCCCGGGCTGTCCCGGGCAGTGCCGGGCGGTCCCGGGCGGTCCCGGGCGGTCCCGGGCGGTCCCGGGCGGTCCCGGGCGGTCCCGGGCTGTCCCGGGCAGTGCCGGGCGGTCCCGGGCGGTCCCGGGCGGACCCGGGTGGTCCCGGGCGGTCCCGGGCGGTCCCGGGCGTTCCCGGGCGGTCCCGGGCGGTCCGGGGCGGTCACGGGTGGTCCCAGGCGGTCCCGGGCGGTCCCGGGTGGTCCCGGGCGGTCCTGGGCGCTCCCGGGCGGTCCGGGGCGGTCCCGGGCGGTCCCGGGCAATCCCGGGCGGTCCCGGGCGGTCCCGGGCGGTCCGGGGCGGTCCTGGGCAGTCCGGGGCGGTCCGGGGCGGTCCCGGGCGGTCCCGGGCGGTCCGGGGCGGTCCTGGGCGGTCCTGGGCGGTCCCGGGCAGTCCGGGGCGGTCCCGGGCGGTCCCGGGCGGTCCGCGGCGGTCCCGGGCGGTCCCGGGCGGTCCCGGGCAGTCCGGGGCCGTCCCGGGCGGTCCGGGGCGGTCCCGGGCGGTCCGGGCCGGTCCCGGGCGGTCCGGGGCGGTCCCGGGCGGTCCCGGGCGGTCCGGGGCGGTCCCGGGCGGTCCCGTGTGGTCCCGGGCGGTCCCAGACAGTCCGGATGGTCCTGAGTGGTCCCGGGCGGTCCCGGGCGGTCCCGGGCGGTCCCGGGCGGTCCCGGGCAGTCCCGGGCGGTCCCGGGCAGTCCCGGGCGGACCCGGGCGGTCCCGGGCGGTCCCGGGCGGTCCCGGGCGGTCCCGGGCAGTCCCGGGCGGTCCCGTGTGGTCCCGGGCGGTCCCAGACGGTCCGGATGGTCCTGGGTGGTCCCGGGCGGTCCCGGGCGGTCCCGGGCGGTCCCGGGCGGTCCCGGGCAGTCCCGGGCGGTCCCGGGCAGTCCCGGGCGGACCCGGGCGGTCCCGGGCGGTCCCGGGCGGTCCCGGGCGGTCCCGGGCAGTCCCGGGCGGTCCTAGGCGGTCCGGGGCGGTCCCGGGTGGTCCCAGGCGGTCCCGGGCGGTCCCGGGTGGTCCCGGGCGGTCCCGGGCGCTCCCGGGCGGTCCGGGGCGGTCCCGGGCGGTCCCGGGCAATCCCGGGCGGTCCCGGGCGGTCCCGGGCGGTCCGGGGCGGTCCTGGGCCGTCCGGGGCAGTCCAGGGCGGTCCCGGGCGGTCCCGGGCGGTCCGGGGCGGTCCTGGGCGGTCCTGGGCGGTCCCGGGCAGTCCGGGGCGGTCCCGGGCGGTCCCGGGCGGTCCGGGGCGGTCCCGGGCGGTCCCGGGCGGTCCCGGGCAGTCCGGGGCCGTCCCGGGCGGTCCGGGGCGGTCCCGGGCGGTCCGAGCCGGTCCCGGGCGGTCCGGGGCGGTCCTGGGCGGTCCCGGGCGGTCCGGGGCGGTCCCGGGCGGTCCCGTGTGGTCCCGGGCGGTCACAGACGGTCCGGACGGTCCCTGGGTGGTCCCGGGCGGTCCCGGGCGGTCCCGGGCGGTCCCGGGCGGTCCCGGGCGTTCCAGGGCGGTCCCGGGCGGTCCTGGGTGGTCCTGGGCGGTCCCGGGTGGTCCCGGGCGGTCCCGGGCGGTCCCGGGCGGTCCGGTGCGGTCCCGGGCGGTCCCGGGCGGTCCCGGGCGGTCCGGGGCGGTCCGGGGTGGTCCCGGGCGGTCCCGGGCGGTCCCGGGCAGTCCCGGGTGGTCCCGGGTGGTCTCGGGCACTCCCGGGCGGTCCGGGGTGGTCCCGGGCAGTCCCAGGCGGTCCCGGGCGGTCCCGGGCGGTCTGGGGCGGTCCTTGGCGGTCCGGGGCGGTCCGGGGCGGTCCCGGGCGGTCCCGGGCGGTCTGGGGCGGTCCTGGGCGGTCCCGGGCGGTCCCAGGCAGTCCGGGGCGGTCCCGGGCGGTCCCGGGCGGTCTCGGGCGGTCCGGGGCGGTCCCGGCCGGTCCCGGGCGGTCCTGGGCAGTCCGGGGCAGTCCCGGGCGGTCCGGGGCGGTCCCGGGCGGTCCGGGCCGGTCCCGGGTGGTCCCGGGCGTTCCAGGGCGGTCCCGGGTGGTCCAGGGCGGTCCTGGGCGGTTCCGGGCGGTCCCAGGCGGTCCCGAGCGGTCCCGGGCGGTCCCGGGCGGTCCGGGGCGGTCCCGGGCAGTCCAGGGCGGTCCCTGGCGGTCCCGGGGTGGTCCCGGGCGGTCCCGGGCGTTCCCGGGCGGTCCCGGGCGGTCCCGGGCGGTCCGGGGCCGTCCCGGGCGGTCCGGGGCGGTCCCGGGCGGTCCGGGCCGGTCCCGGGCGGTCCGGGGCGGTCCCGGGCGGTCCCGGGCGGTCCGGGGCGGTCCCGGGCGGTCCCGTGTGGTCCCGGGCGGTCCCAGACGGTCCGGACGGTCCTGGGTGGTCCCGGGCGGTCCCGGGCGGTCCCGGGCGGTCCCGGGCGGTCCCCGGGCAGTCCCGGGCGGTCCCGGGCAGTCCCGGGCGGACCCGGGCGGTCCCGGGCGGTCCCGGGCGGTCCCGGGCGGTCCCGGGCAGTCCCGGGCGGTCCTAGGCGGTCCGGGGCGGGTCCGGGTGGTCCCAGGCGGTCCCGGGCGGTCCCGGGTGGTCCCGGGCGGTCCCGGGCGCTCCCGGGCGGTCCGGGGCGGTCCCCGGTCCCGGGCAATCCCGGGCGGTCCCGGGCGGTCCCGGGCGGTCCGGGGCGGTCCTGGGCCGTCCGGGGCAGTCCAGGGCGGTCCCGGGCGGTCCCGGGCGGTCCGGGGCGGTCCTGGGCGGTCCTGGGCGGTCCCGGGCAGTCCGGGGCGGTCCCGGGCGGTCCCGGGCGATCCGGGGCGGTCCGGGCGGTCCCGGGCGGTCCCGGGCAGTCCGGGGCCGTCCCGGGCGGTCCGGGGTGGTCCCGGGCGGTCCGAGCCGGTCCCGGGCAGTCCGGGGCGGTCCTGGGCGGTCCCGGGCGGTCCGGGGCGGTCCCGGGCGGTCCCGTGTGGTCCCGGGCGGTCACAGACGGTCCGGACGGTCCTGGGTGGTCCCGGGCGGTCCCGGGCGGTCCCGGGCGGTCCCGGGCGGTCCCGGGCGTTCCAGGGCGGTCCCGGGCGGTCCTGGGTGGTCCTGGGCGGTCCCGGGTGGTCCCGGGCGGTCCCGGGCGGTCCCGGGCGGTCCGGGGCGGTCCCGGGCGGTCCGGGGCGGTCCCGGGCGGTCCCGGGCGGTCCGGGGCGGGTCCGGGGTGGTCCCGGGCGGTCCCGGGCGGTCCCGGGCAGTCCCGGGTGGTCCCGGGTGGTCTCGGGCACTCCCGGGCGGTCCGGGGTGGTCCCGGGCAGTCCCAGGGCGGTCCCGGGCGGTCCCGGGCGGTCTGGGGCGGTCCTTGGCGGTCCGGGGCGGTCCGGGGCGGTCCCGGGCGGTCCCGGGCGGTCTGGGGCGGTCCTGGGCGGTCCCGGGCGGTCCCAGGCAGTCCGGGGCGGTCCCGGGCGGTCCCGGGCGGTCTCGGGCGGTCCGGGGCGGTCCCGGCCGGTCCCGGGCGGTCCTGGGCAGTCCGGGGCAGTCCCGGGCGGTCCGGGGCGGTCCCGGGCGGTCCGGGCCGGTCCCGGGTGGTCCCGGGCGTTCCAGGGCGGTCCCGGGTGGTCCAGGGCGGTCCTGGGCGGTCCCGGGCGGTCCCGGGCGGTCCCGAGCGGTCCCGGGCGGTCCCGGGCGGTCCGGGGGCGGTCCCGGGCAGTCCAGGGCGGTCCCTGGCGGTCCGGGGTGGTCCCGGGCGGTCCCGGGCGTTCCCGGGCGGTCCCGGGCGGTCCCGGGCGGTCCGGGCGGTCCGGGGCGGTCCCGGGCGGTCCCGGGCAGGTTCCGGGCGGTCCCGGGCGGTCCCGGGCGGTCCCGGGCGGTCCGGGGCGGTCCCGGCCGGTCCCGGGCGGTCCGGGCAGTCCCGGGCGGTCCCGGGCGGTCCCGGGCGGTCCGGGGCGGTCCCGGGCGGTCCCGGGCGGTCCCGGGCGGTCCCGGGCGGTCCCGGGCGGTCCTGGGCGGTCCGGGCGGTCACGGGCGATGCCGGGTGGTCCGGGGCGATCCCGGGCGGTCCCGGGCGGTCCGGGGCCGGTCCCGGGCGGTCCCGGGCGGTCCGGGGCGGTCCCGGGCGGTCCCGTGTGGTCCCGGGCGGTCCCAGACAGTCCGGGGCGGTCCCGGGCGGTCCCGGGCGGTCCGGGGCGGTCCCGGGCGGTCCCGGGCGGTCCGGGGCGGTCCTGGGCGGTCCCGGGCGGTCCCGGGCGGTCCGGAGCGGTCCCCGGCGGTCCCGGGCGGTCCAGGGCGGTCCCAGGCGGTCCCGGGGGGTCCCGGGCGGGTCCCGGGCGATCCCGGGTGGTCCAAGGCAGTCCCGGGCGGTCCCGGGCGGACCAGGGCGGTCCCCGGCTGTCCCGGGCGGTCCCGGGCGGTCCCAGGCGGTCCCGGGCGGTCCTGGGCGGTCCCGGGCGATCCCGGGTGGTCCGAGGCAGTCCCGGGCGGTCCCGGGCGGTCCAGGGCGGTCCCGGGCGGTCCCGGGCGGTCACGGGCGGTCCCGGGCGGTCCCGGGCGGTCCCGGGCGGTCCTGGGCGGTCCAGGGCGGTCCCGGGCGGTCCGGGGCGGTCCCGGGCGGTCTGGGGCGGTCCCGGGCGGTCCCGGGCGGTCCCGGGCGGTCCGGGGCGGTCCCGGGCGGTCCGACCGGTCCTGGGCTGTCCGGGGCGTTCCAGGGCGGTCCCGGGCGGTCCAGGGCGGTCCCGGGCGGTCACGGGCGGTCCCGGGCGGTCCCGGGCGGTCCCGGGCGGTCCGGGGCGGTCCCGGGCGGTCCAGGGCGGTCCCGGGCGGTCCCGGGCGGTCCCGGGTGGTCCCGGGCGGTCACGGGCACTCGCGGGCGGTCCTGGGCGGTCCGGGGCAGTCCGTGGCGGTCCGGGGCGGTCCCGGGCGGTCCGGCCCGGTCCCGGGCGGTCCGGGGCGTTCCAGGGCGGTCCCGGGTGGTCCAGGGCGGTCCTGGGCGGTCCCGGGCGGTCCCGGGCGGTCCCGAGCGTTCCCGGGCGGTCCCGGGCGGTCCGGGGCAGTCCCGGGCAGTCCGGGGCGGTCCCGGGCGGTCCGGGGCGGTCCCGGGCGGTCCCGGGCGTTCCCGGGCGGTCCCGGGCGGTCCCGGGCGGTCCGGGGCGGTCCGGGGCGGTCCCGGGCAGTCCCGGGCGGTCCTGGGCGGTCCCAGGCGGTCCCGGGCGGTCCCGGGCAGTCCGGGGCGGTCCGGGGCGGTCCCGCCGGTCCCGGGCGGTCCGGGGCAGTCCAGGCCGGTCCCGGGCGGTCCCGGGCGGTCCCGGGGCGGTCCCGGGCGGTCCTGGGCGGTCCCGGGCGGTCCCGGGCGGTCCTGGGCGGTCCGGGCGGTCACGGGCGATGCCGGGTGGTCCGGGGCGATCCCGGGCGGTCCCGGGCGGTCCGGGGCGGTCCCGGGCGGTCCCGGGCGGTCCGGGGAGGTCCCGGGCGGTCCCGTGTGGTCCCGGGCGGTCCCAGACGGTCCGGGGCGGTCCCGGGCAGTCCCGGGCAGTCCCGGGCGGTCCGGGGCGGTCCCGGGCGGTCCCGGGCGGTCCGGGGTGGTCCCGGGCGGTCCCGGGCGGTCCCGGGCGGTCCGGAGCGGTCCCCGGCGGTCCCGGGGCGGTCCCGGGCGGTCCCAGGCGGTCCCGGGCGGTCCCAGGGCGGTCCCGGGCGATCCCGGGTGGTCCGAGGCAGTCCCAGGCGGTCCTGGGCGGTCCAGGGCGGTCCCGGGCGGTCCCGGGCGGTCACGGGCGGTCCCGGGCGGTCCCGGCCGGTCCCGGGCGGTTCCGGGCGGTCCCGGGCGGTCCCGGGCGGTCCGGGGCGGTCCCGGGCGGTCCGGAGCGGTCCCGGGCGGTCTGTTTCGGTCCCGGGCGGTCCCGGGTGGTCCTGGGCGGTCCCGGGCGGTCCCGGGCGGTCCCGGGCGGTCCCGGGCGGTTCGGGGCGGTCCCGGGCGGTCCGGGGCGGTCCCGGGCGGTCCCGGGCGGTCCCGGGCGGTCCGGGGCGGTCCGGGGCGGTCCAGGGCGGTCCCGGGCGGTCCCGGGCGGTCCCGGGCTGTCCCGGGCAGTGCCGGGCGGTCCCGGGCGGTTCCGGGCGGTCCTGGGCGGTCCCGGGCGGACCCGGGAGGTCCCAGGCGGTCCCGGGCGGTCCCCGGGTGGTCCCAGGCGGTCCCCGGGCGGTCCCGGGTGGTCCCGGGCGGTCCCGGGCGCTCCCGGGCGGTCCGGGGCGGTCCTGGGCAGTCCGGGGCGGTCCGGGGCGGTCCCGGGCGTTCCCGGGCGGTCCGGGGCGGTCCTGGGCGGTGCTGCGCGGTCCCGGGCAGTCCGGGGCGGTCCCGGGCGGTCCCAGGCGGACCGGGGCGGTCCCCGGGCGGTCCCGGGCGGTCCCGGGCAGTCCGGGGCCGTCCCGGGCGGTCCGGGGCGGTCCCGGGTGGTCCGGGCCGGTCCCGGGCGGTCCGGGGCGGTCCCGGGCGGTCCCGGGCGGTCCGGGGCGGTCCCGGGCGGTCCCGTGTGGTCCCGGGCGGTCCCAGACGGTCCGGACGGTCCTGGGTGGTCGCGGGCGGTCCCGGGCGGTCCCGGGCGGTCCCGGGCGGTCCCGGGCTTTCCAGGGCGGTCCCGGGCGGTCCCGGGTGGTCCTGGGCGGTCCCAGGCGGTCCCGGGCGGTCCCGGGCGGTCCCGGGAGGTCCGGGCGGTCCCGGGCGGTCCAGGGCGGTCCCGAGCGGTCCCGGGCGGTCCCGGGCGGTCCCGGGCGGTCCGGGGCGGTCCGGGGTGGTCCCGGGCGGTCCAGGGCGGTCCCGGGCGGTCCCGGGCGGTCCCGGGCGGTCCGGGGTGGTCCGGGGCGTGCCCGGGCGGTCCCGGGCGGTCCCGGGCTGTCCCGGGCAGTCCCGGGCGGTCCCGGGCGGTCCCGGGCGGTCCCGGGCGGACCCGGGTGGTCCCGGGCGGTCCCGGGCGGTCCCGGGCGTTCCCGGGCGGTCCTGGGCGGTCCGGGGCGGTCCCGGGTGGTCCCAGGCGGTCCCGGCGGTCCCGGGTGGTCCCGGGCGGTCCCGGGCGCTCCCGGGCGGTCCGGGGCCGTCCCGGGCGGTCCCGGGCAATCCCAGGCGGTCCCGGGCGGTCCCGGGCGGTCCGGGGCGGTCCTGGGCAGTCCGGGGCGGTCCGGGGCGGTCCCGGGCGGTCCCGGGCGGTCCGGGGCGGTCCTGGGCGGTCCTGGGCGGTCCCGGGCAGTCCGGGGCGGTCCCGGGCGGTCCCGGGCGGTCCGGGGCGGTCCCGGGCGGTCCCGGGCGGTCCCGGGCAGTCTGGGGCCGTCCCGGGCGGTCCGGGGCGGTCCCGGGCGGTCCGGGGCCGGTCCCGGGCGGTCCGGGGGCGGTCCCGGGCGGTCCCGGGCGGTCCGGGGCGGTCCCGGGCGGTCCCGTGTGGTCCCGGGCGGTCCCAGACGGTCCGGATGGTCCTGGGTGGTCCCGGGCGGTCCCGGGCGGTCCCGGGCGGTCCCGGGTGGTCCCGGGCGGTCCCGGGCAGTCCCGGGCGGTCCTGGGCGGTCCCGGGCGGTCCCAGGCGGTCCCGGGCGGTCCCGGGCGGTCCGGGGCGGTCCCGGGCGGTCCGGGGCGGTCCCGAGCGGTCCCGGGCGGTCCCGGGCGGTCCGGGGTGGTCCCGGGCGGTCCCGGGCGGTCCCGGGCGGTCCCGGGCGGTCCGGGGCGGTCCGGGGCGTGCCCGGGCGGTCCCGGGCGGTCCCGGGCTGTCCGGGGCAGTCCCGGGCGGTCCCGGGCGGTCCCGGGCGGTCCCGGGCGGTCCTGGGCGGACCCGGGCGGTCCCGGGCGGTCCCGGGCGGGTCCCGGGCGGTCCCGGGCGGTCCCGGGCGGTCCCGGGTGGTCCCGGGCGCTCCCGGGCGGTCCGGGGCGGTCCCGGGCAGTCCCAGGCGGTCCCGGGCGTTCCAGGGCGGGTCCCGGGTGGTCCAGGGCGGTCCTGGGCGGTCCCGGGCGGTCCCGGGCGGTCCCGAGCGGTCCCGGGCGGTCGCGGGCGGTCCGGGGCGGTCCCGGGCAGTCCGGGGCGGTCCCGGGCGGTCCGCGGCGGTCCCGGGCGGTCCCGGGCGTTCCCGGGCGGTCCCGGGCGGTCCCGGGCGGTCCGGGGCGGTCCGGGGCGGTCCCGGGCGGTCCCGGGCGGTCCTGGGCGGTCCCGGGCGGTCCGGGCGGTCCCGGGCGGTCCGGGGCGGTCCCGGGCGGTCCCGGGCGGTCCCGGGCGGTCCCGGGTGGTCCTGGGCGGTCCCGGGCGGTCACGGGCGATGCCGGGTGGTCCGGGGCGATCCCGGGCGGTCCCGGGCGGGTCCCGGGCAGTCCCGGGCGGTCCGGGGCGGTCCCGGGCGGTCCCGGGCGGTCCGGGGTGGTCCCCGGCGGTCCCGGGCGGTCCCGGGCGGTCCGGAGCGGTCCCCGGCGGTCCCGGGCGGTCCCGGGCGGTCCCAGGCGGTCCCGGGCGGTCCAGGGCGGTCCCGGGCGATCCCGGGTGGTCCGAGGCAGTCCCAGGCGGTCCCGGGCGGTCCAGGGCGGTCCCGGGCGGTCCCGGGCGGTCACGGGCGGTCCCGGGCGGTCCCGGGCGGTTCCGGGCGGTCCCGGGCGGTCCCGGGCGGTCCGGGGCGGTCCCGGGCGGTCCGGGGCGGTCCCGGGCGGTCTGGTTCGGTCCCGGGCGGTCCCGGGTGGTCCTGGGCGGTCCCGGGCGGTCCCGGGCGGTCCCGGGCGGTCCCGGGCGGTTCGGGGCGGTCCCGGGCGGTCCGGGGCGGTCCCGGGCGGTCCCGGGCGGTCCCGGGCGGTCCGGGGCGGTCCGGGGCGGTCCAGGGCGGTCCCGGGCGGTCCCGGGCGGTCCCGGGCTGTCCCGGGCAGTGCCGGGCGGTCCCGGGCGGTTCCGGGCGGTCCTGGGCGGTCCCGGGCGGACCCGGGCGGTCCGGGCGGTCCCGGGCGGTCCCGGGCGGTCCCGGGCGGTCCTGGGCGGTCCGGTGCGGTCCCGGGTGGTCCCAGGCGGTCCTGGGCGGTCCCGGGTGGTCCCGGGCGGTCCCGGGCGCTCCCGGGCGGTCCGGGGCGGTCCCGGGCGGTCCCGGGCAATCCCGGGCGGTCCCGGGCGGTCCCGGGTGGTCCGGGGCGGTCCTGGGCAGTCCGGGGCGGTCCGGGGCGGTCCCGGGCGGTCCCGGGCGGTCCGGGGCGGTCCTGGGCGGTGCTGCGTGGTCCCGGGCAGTCCGGGGCGGTCCCGGGCGGTCCCGGGCGGTCCGGGGCGGTCCCGGGCGGTCCCGGGCGGTCCCGGGCAGTCCGGGGCCGTCCCGGGCGGTCCGGGGCGGTCCCGGGCGGTCCGGGCCGGTCCCGGGCGGTCCGGGGCGGTCCCGGGCGGTCCCGGGCGGTCCGGGGCGGTCCCGGGCGGTCCCGTGTGGTCCCGGGCGGTCCCAGACGGTCCGGACGGTCCTGGGTGGTCGCGGGCGGTCCCGGGCGGTCCCGGGCAGTCCGGGGCGGTCCCGGGCGGTCCGCGGCGGTCCCGGGCGGTCCCGGGCATTCCCGGGCGGTCCCGGGCGGTCCCGGGCGGTCCGGGGCGGTCCGGGGCGGTCCCGGGCGGTCCCGGGCGGTCCTGGGCGGTCCCGGGCGGTCCCGGGCGGTCCCGGGCGGTCCGGGGCGGTCCCAGGCGGTCCCGGGCGGTCCCGGGTGGTCCCGGGTGGTCCTGGGCGGTCCCGGGCGGTCACGGGCGATGCCGGGTGGTCCGGGGCGATCCCGGGCGGTCCCGGGTGGTCCCGGGCAGTCCCGGGCGGTCCCGGGCGGTCCCGGGCGGTCCCGGGTGGTCCCGGGCGGTCCCGGGCAGTCCCGGGTGGTCCTGGGCGGTCCCGGGCGGTCCCAGGCGGTCCCGGGCAGTCCCGGGCGGTCCGGGGCGGTCCCGGGCGGTCCGGGGCGGTCCCGAGCGGTCCCGGGCGGTCCCGGGCGGTCCGGGGTGGTCCCGGGCGGTCCCGGGCGGTCCCGGGCGGTCCCGGGCGGTCCGGGGCGGTCCGGGGCGTGCCCGGGCGGTCCCGGGCGGTCCCGGGCTGTCCGGGGCAGTCCCGGGCGGTCCCGGGCGGTCCCGGGCGGTCCCGGGCGGTCCCGGGCGGACCCGGGCGGTCCCGGGCGGTCCCGGGCGGTCCCGGGCGGTCCCGGGCGGTCCCGGGCGGTCCCGGGTGGTCCCGGGCGCTCCCGGGCAGTCCGGGGCGGTCCCGGGCAGTCCCGGGCGGTCCCGGGCGGTCCCGGGCGGTCTGGGGCAGTCCTGGGCGGTCCGGGGCGGTCCGGGGCGGTCCCGGGCGGTCCCCGGCGGTCCGGGGCGGTCCTGGGCGGTCCCGGGCGGTCCCGGGCAGTCCGGGGCGGTCCCGGGCGGTCCCGGGCGGTCCCGGGCGGTCCGGGGCGGTCCCGGGCGGTCCCGGGCGGTCCCGGGCAGTCCGGGGCAGTCCTGGGCGGTCCGGGGCGGTCCCGGGCGGTCCGGGCCGGTCCCGGGCGGTCCGGGGCGTTCCAGGGCGGTCCCGGGTGGTCCAGGGCGGTCCTGGGCGGTCCCGGGCGGTCCCGGGCGGTCCCGAGCGGTCCCGGGCGGTCGCGGGCGGTCCGGGGCGGTCCCGGGCAGTCCGGGGCGGTCCCGGGCGGTCCGCGGCGGTCCCGGGCGGTCCCGGGCGTTCCCGGGCGGTCCCGGGCGGTCCCGGGCGGTCCGGGGCGGTCCGGGGCGGTCCCGGGCGGTCCCGGGCGGTCCTGGGCGGTCCCGGGCGGTCCCGGGCGGTCCCGGGCGGTCCGGGGCGGTCCCGGGTGGTCCTGGGCGGTCCCGGGCGGTCACGGGCGATGCCGGGTGGTCCGGGGCGATCCCGGGCGGTCCCGGGCGGTCCCGGGCAGTCCCGGGCGGTCCGGGGCGGTCCCGGGCGGTCCCGGGCGGTCCGGGGTGGTCCCGGGCGGTCCCGGGCGGTCCCGGGCGGTCCGGAGCGGTCCCCGGCGGTCCCAGGCGGTCCCGGGCGGTCCCAGGCGGTCCCGGGCGGTCCAGGGCGGTCCCGGGCGATCCCGGGTGGTCCGAGGCAGTCCCAGGCGGTCCCGGGCAGTCCAGGGCGGTCCCGGGCGGTCCCTGGCGGTCACGGGCGGTCCCGGGCGGTCCCGGGCGGTCCCGGGCGGTTCCGGGCGGTCCCGGGCGGTCCCGGGCGGTCCGGGGCGGTCCCGGGCGGTCCGGGGCGGTCCCGGGCGGTCTGGTTCGGTCCCGGGCAGTCCCGGGTGGTCCTGGGCGGTCCCGGGCGGTCCCCGGCGGTCCCGGGCGGTCCCGGGCGGTTCGGGGGTCCGGGGCGGTCCCGGGCGGTCCCGGGCGTCCGGGCGGTCCGGGGCGGTCCGGGGCGGTCCAGGGCGGTCCCGGGCGGTCCCGGGCGGTCCCGGGCTGTCCCGGGCAGTGCCGGGCGGTCCCGGGCGGTTCCGGGCGGTCCTGGGCGGTCCCGGGCGGACCCGGGCGGTCCCGGGCGGTCCCGGGCGGTCCCGGGCGGTCCCGGGCGGTCCTGGGCGGTCCGGTGCGGTCCCGGGTGGTCCCAGGCGGTCCCGGGCGGTCCCGGGTGGTCCCGGGCGGTCCCGGGCGCTCCCGGGCGGTCCGGGGCGGTCCCGGGCGGTCCCGGGCAATCCCGGGCGGTCCCGGGCGGTCCCGGGCGGTCCGGGGCGGTCCTGCGCGGTGCTGCGTGGTCCCGGGCAGTCCGGGGCGGTCCCGGGCGGTCCCGGGCGGTCCGGGGCGGTCCCGGGCGGTCCCGGGCGGTCCCGGGCAGTCCGGGGCGGTCCCGGGCGGTCCCGGGCGGTCCGGGGCGGTCCCGGGGCGCGGTCCCGTGTGGTCCCGGGCGGTCCCAGACGGTCCGGACGGTCCTGGGTGGTCGCGGGCGGTCCCGGGCGGTCCCGGGCAGTCCGGGGCGGTCCCGGGCGGTCCGCGGCGGTCCCGGGCGGTCCCGGGCGTTCCCGGGCAGTCCCGGGCGGTCCCGGGCGGTCCCGGGGCGGTCCGGGGCGGTCCCGGGCGGTCCCGGGCGGTCCCGGGCGGTCCTGGGCGGTCCCGGGCGGTCCCGGGCGGTCCCGGGCGGTCCGGGGCGGTCCAGGCGGTCCCGGGCGGTCACGGGCGATGCCGGGTGGTCCGGGGCGATCCCGGGCGGTCCCGGGCGGTCCCGGGCAGTCCCGGGCGGTCCGGGGCGGTCCCGGGCGGTCCCGGGCGGTCCGGGGTGGTCCCGGGCGGTCCCGGGCGGTCCGGGGCGGTCCGGATCGGTCCCCGGCGGTCCCGGGCGGTCCCGGGCGGTCCCAGGCGGTCCCGGGCGGTCCAGGGCGGTCCCGGGCGATCCCGGGTGGTCCGAGGCAGTCCCAGGCGGTCCCGGGCGGTCCAGGGCGGTCCCGGGCGGTCCCGGGCGGTCACGGGCGGTCCCGGGCGGTCCCGGGCGGTCCCGGGCGGTTCCGGGCGGTCCCGGGCGGTCCCGGGCGGTCCGGGGCGGTCCCGGGCGGTCCGGGGCGGTCCCGGGCGGTCTGGTTCGGTCCCGGGCGGTTCCGGGTGGTCCTGGGCGGTCCCGGGCGGTCCCGGGCGGTCCCGGGCGGTCCCGGGCGGTTCGGGGCGGTCCCGGCGGTCCGGGGCGGTCCCGGGCGGTCCCGGGCGGTCCCGGGCGGTCCGGGGCGGTCCGGGGCGGTCCAGGGCGGTCCCGGGCGGTCCCGGGCGGTCCCGGGCTGTCCCGGGCGGTCCCGAGCGGTCCCGGGCGGTCCCGGGCGGTCCGGGGCGGTCGGGGTGGTCCCGGGCGGTCCCGGGCGGTCCCGGGCGGTCCCGGGCGGTCCCGGGCGGTCCCGGGCGCTCCCGGGCGCTCCCGGGCGCTCCCGGGCGCTCCCGGGCTGTCCGGGGCGGTCCCAGGCAGTCCCGGGCGGTCCCGGGCGGTCCCGGGCGGTCTGGGGCGGTCCTGGGCGGTCCGGGGCGGTCCGGGGCGGTCCCGGGCGGTCCCCGGCGGTCCGGGGCGGTCCCGGGCGGTCCCGGGCGGTCCCGGGCAGTCCGGGGCGGTCCCGGGCGGTCCCGGGCGGTCCCGGGCGGTCCCGGGCGGTCCCGGGCAGTCCGGGGCGGTCCTGGGCGGTCCGGGGCGGTCCCGGGCGGTCCGGGCCGGTCCGGGCGGTCCGGGGCGTTCCAGGGCGGTCCCGGGCGGTCCAGGGCGGTCCTGGGCGGTCCCGGGCGGTCCCGGGCGGTCCCCGAGCGGTCCCGGGCGGTCGCGGGCGGTCCGGGGCGGTCCCGGGCAGTCCGGGGCGGTCCCGGGCGGTCCGCGGCGGTCCCGGGCGGTCCCGGGCGTTCCCGGGCGGTCCCAGGCGGTCCCGGGCGGTCCGGGGCGGTCCGGGGCGGTCCCGGGCGGTCCCGGGCGGGTCCCGGGCGGTCCCGGGCGGTCCCGGGTGGTCCTGGGCGGTCCCGGGCGGTCACGGGCGATGCCGGGTGGTCCGGGGCGATCCCGGGCGGTCCCGGGCGGTCCCGGGCAGTCCCGGGCGGTCCGGGGCGGTCCCGGGCGGTCCCGGGCGGTCCGGGGTGGTCCCGGGCGGTCCCGGGCGGTCCCGGGCGGTCCGGAGCGGCCCCGGCGGTCCCGGGCGGTCCCGAGCGGTCCCAGGCGGTCCCGGGCGGTCCAGGGCGGTCCCGGGCGATCCCGGGTGGTCCGAGGCAGTCCCGGGCGGTCCCGGGCGGTCCAGGGCGGTCCCGGGCGGTCCCGGGCGGTCACGGGCGGTCCCGGGCGGTCCCGGGCGGTCCCGGGCGGTTCCGGGCGGTCCCGGGCGGTCCCGGGCGGTCCGGGGCGGTCCCGGGCGGTCCGGGGCGGTCCCGGGCGGTCTGGTTCGGTCCCGGGCGGTCCCGGGTGGTCCTGGGCGGTCCCGGGCGGTCCCGGGCGGTCCCGGGCGGTCCCGGGCGGTTCGGGGCGGTCCCGGGCGGTCCGGGGCGGTCCCGGGCGGTCCCGGGCGGTCCCGGGCGGTCCGGGGCGGTCCGGGGCGGTCCAGGGGCGGTCCCGGGCGGTCCCGGGCGGTCCCGGCTGTCCGGGCAGTGCCGGGCGGTCCCGGGCGGTTCCGGGCGGTCCTGGGCGGTCCCGGGCGGACCCGGGCGGTCCCGGGCGGTCCGGGCGGTCCCGGGCGGTCCCGGGCGGTCCCGGGCGGTCCGGGGCGGTCCCCGGTGGTCCCAGGCGGTCCCGGGCGGTCCCGGGTGGTCCCGGGCGGTCCCGGGCGCTCCCGGGCGGTCCGGGGCGGTCCCGGGCGGTCCCGGGCAATCCCGGGCGGGCCCGGGCGGTCCCGGGCGGTCCGGGGCGGTCCTGGGCAGTCCGGGGCGGTCCGGGGCGGTCCCGGGCGGTCCCGGGCGGTCCGGGGCGGTCCTGGGCGGTGCTGCGCGGTCCCGGGCAGTCCGGGGCGGTCCCGGGCGGTCCCGGGCGGTCCGGGGCGGTCCCGGGCGGTCCCGGGCGGTCCCGGGCAGTCCGGGGCCGTCCCGGGCGGTCCGGGGCCATTCCGGGCGGTCCGGGCCGGTCCCGGGCGGTCCGGGGCGGTCCCGGGCGGTCCCGGGCGGTCCGGGGCGGTCCCGGGCGGTCCCGTGTGGTCCCGGGCGGTCCCAGACGGTCCGGACGGTCCTGGGTGGTTGCGGGCGGTCCCGGGCGGTCCCGGGCGGTCCCGGGCGGTCCCGGGCGTTCCAGGGCGGTCCCGGGCGGTCCCGGGTGGTCCTGCGCGGTCCCAGGCGGTCCCGGGCGGTCCCGGGCGGTCCGGGGCGGTCCCGGGCGGTCCAGGGCGGTCCCGAGCGGTCCCGGGCGGTCCCGGGCGGTCCCGGGCAGTCCCGGGCGGTCCGGGGCGGTCCCGGGCGGTCCCGGGCGGTCCGGGGTGGTCCCCGGCGGTCCCGGGCGGTCCCGGGCGGTCCGGAGCGGTCCCCGGCGGTCTTGGGCGGTCCCGGGCGGTCCCAGGCGGTCCCGGGCGGTCCAGGGCGGTCCCGGGCGATCCCGGGTGGTCCGAGGCAGTCCCAGGCGGTCCCGGGCGGTCCAGGGCGGTCCCGGGCGGTCCCGGGCGGTCACGGGCGGTCCCGGGCGGTCCCGGGCGGTCCCGGGCGGTTCCGGGCGGTCCCGGGCGGTCCCGGGCGGTCCGGGGCGGTCCCGGGCGGTCCGGGGGCGGTCCCGGGCGGTCTGGTTCGGTCCCGGGCGGTCCCGGGTGGTCCTGGGCGGTCCGGGCGGTCCCGGGCGGTCCCGGGCGGTCCCGGGCGGTTCGGGGCGGTCCCGGGCGGTCCGGGGCGGTCCCGGGCGGTCCCGGGCGGCCCGGGCGGTCCGGGGCGGTCCGGGGCGGTCCAGGGCGGTCCCGGGCGGTCCCGGGCGGTCCCGGGCTGTCCCGGGCAGTGCCGGGCGGTCCCGGGCGGTTCCGGGCGGTCCTGGGCGGTCCCGGGCGGACCCGGGCGGTCCCGGGCGGTCCCGGGCGGTCCCGGGCGGTCCTGGGCGGTCCGGTGCGGTCCCGGGTGGTCCCAGGCGGTCCTGGGCGGTCCCGGGTGGTCCCGGGCGGTCCCGGGCGCTCCCGGGCGGTCCGGGGCGGTCCCGGGCGGTCCCGGGCAGTCCGGGGCGGTCCTGGGCGGTCCGGGGCGGTCCCGGGCGGTCCGGGCCGGTCCCGGGCGGTCCGGGGCGTTCCAGGGCGGTCCCGGGCGGTCCAGGGCGGTCCTGGGCGGTCCCGGGCGGTCCCGGGCGGTCCCGAGCGGTCCCGGGCGGTCGCGGGCGGTCCGGGGCGGTCCCGGGCAGTCCGGGGCGGTCCCGGGCGGTCCGCGGCGGTCCCGGGCGGTCCCGGGCGTTCCCGGGCGGTCCCAGGCGGTCCCGGGCGGTCCGGGGCGGTCCGGGGCGGTCCCCGGGCGTCCCGGGCGGTCCCGGGCGGTCCCCGGCGGTCCGGGTGGTCCTGGGCGGTCCCGGGCGGTCACGGGCGATGCCGGGTGGTCCGGGGCGATCCCGGGCGGTCCCGGGCGGTCCCGGGCAGT
>NW_027422815.1:0-114423 GCF_048934315.1 Petromyzon marinus
GGACCGCCCTGGACCGCCCGGGACTGCCCTGGAACGCTCGGGACCGCCCGAGACCCGGCCCGGGACTGCCCTGGAACGCTCGGGACCGCCCGGGACCGTCCGGACCGTCCGGGACCACCCGGGACCGCACGGGACCGCCCGGGACCGCACCGGACCGCCCGGGCCCGCCCCGGACCGCCCGGGACCGCCCCGGACCGCCCGGGACCGCCCTGGACCGCCCGGGACCGCCCCGGACCGCCAGGGACCGCCCCGGACCGCCCGGGACTGCCCGGGACCGCCCGGGACCACCCGGGACCGCCCTGAAACGCCCGGGACCGCCCGGGACCGCCCGGGACCGCCCGGGACTGCCCCGGGACCGCCCGGGACCGCCCGGGACCGTCCGGACCGTCCGGGACCACCCGGGACCGCACGGGACTGCCTGGGACCGCACCGGACCGCCCGGACCGCCCTGGACCGCCCGGGACCGCCCCGGACCGCCTGGGACCGCCCCGGACCGCCCGGGACCGCCCCGGACCGCCTGGGACCGCCCCGGACCGCCCGGGACCGCCCCGGACCGCCCGGGACCGCCCGGGACCGCCCGGGACCACCCGGGACAGCCCTGGAACGCCCGGGACCGCCCGGGACCGCCCGGGACCGCCCGGGACTGCCCGGGACCGCCCGGGACCGCCCGGGACCGCCCTGGACCGCCACGGACCGCCCGGGACTGCCCAGGACCGCCCGGGACCGCCCGGGACCGCCCGGGACTGCCCAGGACCGCCCGGGTCCGCCCGGGACCGCCCCGGACCGCCCGGGACCGGCCGGGACCGCCCTGGACTGCCCGGGACCGCCCCGGACCGCCCGGGACCGCCCCGGACCGCCCTGGACCGCCCCGGACCGCCCGGGACCGCCCGGGACCGCCCGGGACCGCCCCGGACCGCCCGGGACCGCCCGGGACCGCCCCGGACCGCCACGGACCGCCCGGGACCGCCCGGGACCGCCCGGGACCGCCCGGGACCGCCCCGGACCGCCCGGGACCGCCCCGGACCGCCCGGGACCGCCCCGGACCGCCCGGGACCGCCCGGGACCACCTGGGACCGCCCGGGACCGCCCGGGACCGCCCGGGACCGACTGGGACCGCCCCGGACCGCCCGGGACCGCCCCGGACCGCCCGGGACCGCCCGGGACCGCCCAGGACCGCCCCAGACCGCCCGGGACCGCCCGGGACCGCCCTGGACCGCCAGGGACTGCCCTGGAACGCTCGGGACCGCCCGAGACCGCCCGGGACTGCCCTGGAACGCTCGGGACCGCCCGGGACCGACCGGACCGTCCGGACCACCCGGGACCGCACGGGACCGCCCGGGACCGCACCGGACCGCCCGGGACCGCCGCGGACCGCCCGGGACCGCCCCGGACCGCCCGGGACCGCCCGGACCGCCCGGGACCGCCCCGGACCGCCCGGACCGCTCCGGACCGCCCGGAACCGCCCCGGACCGCCCGGGACTGCCCGGGACCGCCCGGGACCACCCGGGACCGCCCTGAAACGCCCGGGACCGCCCGGGACCGCCCGGGACCGCCCGGGACTGCCCGGGACCACCCCGGACTGCCCCGGACCGCCCGGGACCACCCCGGACTGCCCGGGACCGCCCGGGACCGCCCGGGACCGCCCTGGAATGCCCGGGACCGCCCGGGACCGCCCGGGACCGCCCGGGACCGCCCGGGACCGTCCGGACCGTCGGGGACCGCCCGGGACCACCCCGGACTGCCCGGGACCGCCCGGGACCGCCCGGGGACCGCCCTGGAATGCCCGGGACCGCACGGGACCGCCCGGGACCGCCCCGGACCGCCCGGGACCTCCCCGGACCGCCCGGGACCGCCCCGGACCGCCCGGGACCGCCCCGGACCGCCCGGGACCGCCCCGGGACCGCCCGGGACCGCCCCGGACCGCCCGCGACTGCCCCGGACCGCCCTGGACTGCCCCGGACCGCCCGGGACTGCCCGGGCCCGCCCGGGACCGCCCGGGACCGCCCGGGACCGTCCGGACCGTCCGGGACCGCCCGGGGACTGCACGGGACCGCCCGGGACCGCCCCGGACCGCCCGGGACCGCCCCGGACCGCCCGGGACCGCCACGGACCGCCCGGGACTGCCCCGGACCGCCCGGGACCGCCACGGACCGCCCGGGACCGCCCCGGACCGCCCGGGACCGCCCCGGACCGCCCGGGACCGCCCCGGACCGCCCTGGACCGCCCCGGACCGCCCGGGACCGCCCGGGGACCGCCCGGGACCGCCCGGACCGCCCGGGACCGCCCGGGACCGCCCCGGACCGCCACGGACCGCCCGGGACCGCCCGGGACCGCCCGGGACCGCCCGGGACCGCCCCGGACCGCCCGGGACCGCCCCGGACCGCCCGGGACCGCCCCGGACCGCCCGGGACCGCCCGGGACCACCTGGGACCGCCCGGTACCTCCCGGGACCGCCCGGGACCGACTGGGACCGCCCCGGACCGCCCGGGACCGCCCGGACCGCCCGGACCGCCCCAGACCGCCCAGGACCGCCCCGGACCACCCGGGACCGCACGGGACTGCACCGGACCGCCACGGACCGCCTGGGACCGCCTGGGACCGCCCGGGGACCGCCGGGACCGCCCGGGACCGCCCCGGACCGCCCGGGACTGCCCTGGACCGCCGGGACCGCACCGGACCGCCCGGGACCGCCCGGGACCACCCGGGACCGCCCAGGACCCCCCGGGAACTCCCGGGACCGCCTGGGACCGCCTTGGACCGCCCGGGACCGCCCTGGACCGCCCGGGACTGCCCTGGAACGCTCGGGACCGCCCGAGACCGCCCGGGACTGCCCTCGAACGCTCGGGACCGCCCGGGACCGTCCGGACCGTCCGGGACCACCCGGGACCGCACGGGACCGCCTGGGACCGCACCGGACCGCCCGGGACCGCCCTGGACCGCCGGGACCGCCCCGGACCGCCCGGGACAGCCCCGGACCGCCCGGGACCGCCCCGGACCGCCTGGGACCGCCCCGGACCGCCCGGGACCGCCCGGGACCGCCCGGGACCGCCCGGGACCGCCCCGGACCGCCCGGGACCGCCCCGGACCGCCCGGGACCGCCCCGGACCGCCCGGGACCGCCCGGGACCACCCGGGACCGCCCGGGACCGCCCGGGACCGCCCGGGACCGACTGGGACTGCCCCGGACCGCCCGGGACCGCCCCGGACCGCCCGGGACCGCCCGGGACCGCCCAGGACCGCCCCAGACCGCCGGGACCGCCTGGGACCGCCCTGGACCGCCCGGGACTGCCCTGGAACGCTCGGGACCGCCCGAGACCACCCGGGACTGCCCTGGAACGCTCGGGACCGCCCGGGACCGTCCGGACCGTCCGGGACCACCCGGGACCGCACGGGACCGCCCGGGACCGCACCGGACCGCCCGGACCCGCCGCGGACCGCCCGGGACCGCCCCGGACCGCCCGGGACCGCCCCGGACCGCCCGGGACCGCCCGGACCGCCCGGGACCGCCACGGACCGCCAGGGACCGCCCCGGACCGCCCGGGACCGCCCCGGACCGCCCGGGACCGCCCGGGACCACCCGGGACCGCCCTGAAACGCCCGGGACCGCCCGGGACCGCCCGGGACCGCCCGGGACTGCCCGGGACCGCCCGGGACCGCCCGGGACCGTCCGGACCGTCCGGGACCACCCGGGACCGCACGGGACTGCCTGGGACCGCACCGGACCGCCCGGGACCGCCCTGGACCGCCCGGGACCGCCCCGGACCGCCCGGGACCGCCCCGGACCGCCCGGGACCGCCCCGGACCGCCTGGGACCGCCCGGACCGCCCGGGACCGCCCCGGACCGCCCGGGACCGCCCGGGACCGCCCGGGACCACCCGGGACCGCCCTGGAACGCCCGGGACCGCCCGGGACCGCCCGGGACCGCCCGGACTGCCCGGGACCGCCCGGGACCGCCCGGGACTGCCCTGGGACCGCCACGGACCGCCCGGGACTGCCCAGGACCGCCCGGGACCGCCCGGGACCGCCCGGGACTGCCCGGGACCGCCCGGGTCCGCCCGGGACCGCCCCGGACCGCCCGGGACCGGCCGGGACCGCCCTGGACTGCCCGGGACCGCCCCGGACCGCCCGGGACCGCCCCGGACCGCCCTGGACCGCCCGGACCGCCCGGGACCGCCCGGGACCGCCCGGGACCGCCCCGGACCGCCCGGGACCGCCCGGGACCGCCCCGGACCGCCACGGACCGCCCGGGACCGCCCGGGACCGCCCGGGACCGCCCGGGACCGCCCCGGACCGCCCGGGACCGCCCCGGACCGCCCGGGACCGCCCCGGACCGCCCGGGACCGCCCGGGACCACCTGGGACCGCCCGGGACCGCCCGGGACCGCCCGGGACCGACTGGGACCGCCCCGGACCGCCCGGGACCGCCCCGGACCGCCCGGGACCGCCCGGGACCGCCCAGGACCGCCCCAGACCGCCCGGGACCGCCCGGGACCGCCCTGGACCGCCAGGGACTGCCCTGGAACGCTCGGGACCGCCCGAGACCGCCCGGGACTGCCCTGGAACGCTCGGGACCGCCCGGGACCGACCGGACCGTCCGGGACCACCCGGGACCGCACGGGACCGCCCGGGACCGCACCGGACCGCCCGGGACCGCCGCGGACCGCCCGGGACCGCCCCGGACCGCCCGGGACCGCCCCGGACCGCCCGGGACCGCCCCGGACCGCCCGGGACCGCTCCGGACCGCCCGGGACCGCCGCGGACCGCCCGGGACTGCCCGGGACCGCCCGGGACCACCCGGGACCGCCCTGAAACGCCCGGGACCGCCCGGGACCGCCCGGGACCGCCCGGGACTGCCCGGGACCACCCCGGACTGCCCCGGACCGCCCGGGACCACCCCGGACTGCCCGGGACCGCCCGGGACCGCCCGGGACCGCCCTGGAATGCCCGGGACCGCCCGGGACCGCCCGGGACCGCCCGGGACCGCCCGGGACCGTCCGGACCGTCGGGGACCGCCCGGGACCACCCCGAACTGCCCGGGACCGCCCGGGACCGCCCGGGACCGCCCTGGAATGCCCGGGACCGCACGGGACCGCCCGGGACCGCCCCGGACCGCCCGGGACCTCCCCGGACCGCCCGGGACCGCCCCGGACCGCCCGGGACCGCCCCGGACCGCCCGGGACCGCCCCGGACCGCCCGGGACCGCCCCGGACCGCCCGCGACTGCCCCGGACCGCCCTGGACTGCCCCGGACCGCCCGGGACTGCCCGGGCCCGCCCGGGACCGCCCGGGACCGCCCGGGACCGTCCGGACCGTCCGGGACCGCCCGGGACTGCACGGGACCGCCCGGGACCGCCCCGGACCGCCCGGGACCGCCCCGGACCGCCCGGGACCGCCACGGACCGCCCGGGACTGCCCCGGACCGCCCGGGACCGCCACGGACCGCCCGGGACCGCCCCGGACCGCCCGGGACCGCCCCGGACCGCCCGGGACCGCCCCGGACCGCCCTGGACCGCCCCGGACCGCCCGGGACCGCCCGGGACCGCCCGGGACCGCCCCGGACCGCCCGGGACCGCCCGGGACCGCCCCGGACCGCCACGGACCGCCCGGGACCGCCCGGGACCGCCCGGGACCGCCCGGGACCGCCCGGACCGCCCGGGACCGCCCCGGACCGCCCGGGACCGCCCCGGACCGCCCGGGACCGCCCGGGACCACCTGGGACCGCCCGGTACCTCCCGGGACCGCCCGGGACCGACTGGGACCGCCCCGGACCGCCCGGGACCGCCCCGGACCGCCCGGGACCGCCCCAGACCGCCCAGGGACCGCCCCGGACCACCCGGGACCGCACGGGACTGCACCGGACCGCCACGGACCGCCTGGGACCGCCTGGGACCGCCCGGGACCGCCGGGACCGCCGGGACCGCCCCGGACCGCCCGGGACTGCCCTGGACCGCCGGGACCGCACCGGACCGCCCGGGACCGCCCGGGACCACCCGGGACCGCCCAGGACCCCCCGGGAACTCCCGGGACCGCCTGGGACCGCCTGGGACCGCCCGGGACCGCCCTGGACCGCCCGGGACTGCCCTGGAACGCTCGGGACTGCCCGAGACCGCCCGGGACTGCCCTCGAACGCTCGGGACCGCCCGGGACCGTCCGGACCGTCCGGGACCACCCGGGACCGCACGGGACCGCCTGGGACCGCACCGGACCGCCCGGGACCGCCCTGGACCGCCCGGGACCGCCCCGGACCGCCCGGGACCGCCCCGGACCGCCCGGGACCGCCCCGGACCGCCTGGGACCGCCCCGGACCGCCCGGGACCGCCCCGGACCGCCCGGGACCGCCCGGGACCGCCCGGGACCACCCGGGACCGCCCTGGAACGCCCGGGACCGCCCGGGACCGCCCGGGACCGCCCGGGACTGCCCGGGACCGCCCGGGACCGCCCGGGACCGCCCTGGACCGCCACGGACCGCCCGGGACTGCCCAGGACCGCCCGGGACCGCCCGGGACCGCCCGGGACCGCCCGGGACCGCCCGGGTCCGCCCGGGACCGCCCCGGACCGCCCGGGACCGGCCGGGACCGCCCTGGACTGCCCGGGACCGCCCCGGACCGCCCGGGACCGCCCCGGACCGCCCTGGACCGCCCCGGACCGCCCGGGACCGCCCGGGACCGCCCGGGACCGCCCCGGACCGCCCGGGACCGCCCGGGACCGCCCCGGACCGCCACGGACCTCCCGGGACCGCCCGGGACCGCCCGGGTCCGCCCGGGACCGCCCCGGACCGCCCGGGACCGCCCCGGACCGCCCGGGACCGCCCCGGACCGCCCGGGACCGCCCGGGACCACCCGGGACCGCCCGGGACCGCCCGGGACCGCCCGGGACCGACTGGGACTGCCCGGACTGCCCGGGACCGCCAAGGACCGCCCGGGACCGCCCCGGACCGCCCGGGACCGCCACGGACCGCCCGGGACTGCCCCGGACCGCCCGGGACCGCCACGGACCGCCCGTGACCGCCCCGGACCGCCCGGGACCGCCCCGGACCGCCCGGGACCGCCCCGGACCGCCCTGGACCGCCCCGGACCGCCCGGGACCGCCCGGGACCGCCCGGGACCGCCCCGGACCGCCCGGGACCGCCCGGGACCGCCCCGGACCGCCACGGACCGCCCGGGACCGCCCGGGACCGCCCGGGACCGCCCGGGACCGCCCCGGACCGCCCGGGACCGCCCCGGACCGCCCGGGACCGCCCCGGACCGCCCGGACCGCCCGGGACCACCTGGGACCGCCCGGTACCTCCCGGGACCGCCCGGGACCGACTGGGACCGCCCCGGACCGCCCGGGACCGCCCCGGACCGCCCGGGACCGCCCCAGACCGCCCAGGACCGCCCCGGACCACCCGGGACCGCACGGGACTGCACCGGACCGCCACGGACCGCCTGGGACCGCCTGGGACCGCCCGGGACCGCCGGGACCGCCCGGGACCGCCCCGGACCGCCCGGGACTGCCCTGGACCGCCGGGACCGCACCGGACCGCCCGGGACCGCCCGGGACCACCCGGGACCGCCCAGGACCCCCCGGGAACTCCCGGGACCGCCTGGGACCGCCTGGGACCGCCCGGGACCGCCCTGGACCGCCCGGGACTGCCCTGGAACGCTCGGGACCGCCCGAGACCGCCCGGGACTGCCCTGGAACGCTCGGGACCGCCCGGGACCGTCCGGACCGTCCGGGACCACCCGGGACCGCACGGGACCGCCTGGGACCGCACCGGACCGCCCGGGACCGCCCTGGACCGCCCGGGACCGCCCCGGACCGCCCGGGACCGCCCCGGACCGCCCGGGACCGCCCCGGACCGCCTGGGACCGCCCCCGACCGCCCGGGACCGCCCCGGACCGCCCGGGACCGCCCGGGACCGCCCGGGACCACCCGGGACCGCCCTGGAACGCCCGGGACCGCCCGGGACCGCCCGGGACCGCCCGGGACTGCCCGGGACCGCCCGGGACCGCCCGGGACCGCCCTGGACCGCCACGGACCGCCCGGGACTGCCCAGGACCGCCCGGGACCGCCCGGGACCGCCCGGGACCGCCCGGGACCGCCCGGGTCCGCCCGGGACCGCCCCGGACCGCCCGGGACCGGCCGGGACCGCCCTGGACTGCCCGGGACCGCCCCGGACCGCCCGGGACCGCCCCGGACCGCCCTGGACCGCCCCGGACCGCCCGGGACCGCCCGGGACCGCCCGGGACCGCCCCGGACCGCCCGGGACCGCCCC
Source organism: Petromyzon marinus (assembly GCF_048934315.1). Classification (NCBI taxonomy): domain Eukaryota; kingdom Metazoa; phylum Chordata; class Hyperoartia; order Petromyzontiformes; family Petromyzontidae; genus Petromyzon; species Petromyzon marinus. Next base: position 8,255 of record NW_027422815.1, read on the forward strand.
GGACCGCCACGGACCGCCCGGGACCGCCCGGGACCGCCCGGGACCGCCCGGGACCGCCCCGGACCGCCCGGGACCGCCCCGGACCGCCCGGGACCGCCCCGGACCGCCCGGGACCGCCCGGGGACCACCCGGGACCGCCCGGGACCGCCCGGGACCGCCCGGGACCGACTGGGACTGCCCCGGACCGCCCGGGACCGCCCCGGACCGCCCGGGACCGCCCGGGACCGCCCAGGACCGCCCCAGACCGCCCGGGACCGCCTGGGACCGCCCTGGACCGCCCGGGACTGCCCTGGAACGCTCGGGACCGCCCGAGACCGCCCGGGACTGCCCTGGAACGCTCGGCACCGCCCGGGACCGTCCGGACCGTCCGGGACCACCCGGGACCGCACGGGACCGCCCGGGACCGCACCGGACCGCCCGGGACCGCCGCGGACCGCCCGGGACCGCCCCCGACCGCCCAGGACCGCCCCGGACCACCCGGGACCGCACGGGACTGCACCGGACCGCCACGGACCGCCTGGGACCGCCTGGGACCGCCCGGGACCGCCGGGACCGCCCGGGACCGCCCCGGACCGCCCGGGACTGCCCTGGACCGCCGGGACCGCACCGGACCGCCCGGGACCGCCCGGGGACCACGCGGGACCGCCCAGGACCCCCGGGAACTCCCGGGACCGCCTGGGACCGCCTGGGACCGCCCGGGACCGCCCTGGACCGCCCGGGACTGCCCTGGAACGCTCGGACCGCCGAGACCGCCCGGGACTGCCTGGAACGCTCGGGACCGCCCGGGACCGTCCGGACCGTCCGGGACCACCCGGGACCGCACGGGACCGCCTGGGACCGCACCGGACCGCCCGGGACCGCCCTGGACCGCCCGGGACCGCCCCGGACCGCCCGGGACCGCCCCGGACCGCCCGGGACCGCCCCGGACCGCCTGGGACCGCCCCGGACCGCCCGGACCGCCCCGGACCGCCCGGGACCGCCCGGGACCGCCCGGGACCACCCGGGACCGCCCTGGAACGCCCGGTACCGCCCGGGACCGCCCGGGACCGCCCGGGACTGCCCGGGACCGCCCGGGACCGCCCGGGACCGCCCTGGACCGCCACGGACCGCCCGGGACTGCCCAGGACCGCCCGGGACCGCCCGGGACCGCCCGGGACCGCCCGGGACCGCCCGGGTCCGCCCGGGACCGCCCCGGACCGCCCGGGACCGGCCGGGACCGCCCTGGACTGCCCGGGACCGCCCCGGACCGCCCGGGACCGCCCCGGACCGCCCTGGACCGCCCCGGACCGCCCGGGACCGCCCGGGACCGCCCGGGACCGCCCCGGACCGCCCGGGACCCGCCCGGGACCGCCCCGGACCGCCACGGACCGCCCGGGACCGCCCGGGACCGCCCGGGACCGCCCGGGACCGCCCCGGACCGCCCGGGACCGCCCCGGACCGCCCGGGACCGCCCCGGACCGCCCGGGACCGCCCGGGACCACCCGGGACCGCCCGGGACCGCCCGGGACCGCCCGGGACCGACTGGGACTGCCCCGGACCGCCCGGGACCGCCCCGGACCGCCCGGGACCGCCCGGGACCGCCCAGGACCGCTCCAGACCGCCCGGGACCGCCTGGGACCGCCCTGGACCGCCCGGGACTGCCCTGGAACGCTCGGGACCGCCCGAGACCGCCCGGGACTGCCCTGGAACGCTCGGGACCGCCCGGGACCGTCCGGACCGTCCGGGACCACCCGGGACCGCACGGACCGCCCGGGACCGCACCGGACCGCCCGGGACCGCCGCGGACCGCCCGGGACCGCCCCGGACCGCCCGGGACCGCCCCGGACCGCCCGGGACCGCCCCGGACCGCCCGGGACCGCCCCGGACCGCCCGGGACCGCCCCGGACCGCCCGGGACTGCCCGGGACCGCCCGGGACCACCCGGGACCGCCCTGAAACGCCCGGGACCGCCCGGGACCGCCCGAGACCGCCCGGGACTGCCCGGGACCGCCCGGGACCGCCCGGGACCGTCCGGACCGTCCGGGACCACCCGGGACCGCACGGGACCGCCTGGGACCGCACCGGACCGCCCGGGACCGCCCTGGACCGCCCGGGACCGCCCCGGACCGTCCGGGACCGCCCCGGACCGCCCGGGACCGCCCCGGACCGCCTGGGACCGCCCCGGACCGCCCGGGACCGCCCCGGACCGCCCGGGACCGCCCGGGACCGCCCCGGGACCACCCGGGACCCGCCCTGGAACGCCCGGGACCGCCCGGGACCGCCCGGGACCCGCCCGGGACTGCCCGGGACCGCCCGGGACCGCCCGGGACCGCCCTGGACCGCCACGGACCGCCCGGGACTGCCAGGACCGCCCGGGACCGCCCGGGACCGCCCGGGACCGCCCGGGACCGCCCGGGTCCGCCCGGGACCGCCCCGGACCGCCCGGGACCGGCCGGGACCGCCCTGGACTGCCCGGGACCGCCCCGGACCGCCCGGGACCGCCCCGGACCGCCCTGGACCGCCCCGGACCGCCCGGGACCGCCCGGGACCGCCCGGGACCGCCCCGGACCGCCCGGGACCGCCCGGGACCGCCCCGGACCGCCACGGACCTCCCGGGACCGCCCGGGACCGCCCGGGTCCGCCCGGGACCGCCCCGGACCGCCCGGGACCGCCCCGGACCGCCCGGGACCGCCCCGGACCGCCCGGGACCGCCCGGGACCACCCGGGACCGCCCGGGACCGCCCGGGACCGCCCGGGACCGACTGGGACTGCCCCGGACCGCCCGGGACCGCCCCGGACCGCCCGGGACCCGCCCCGGACCGCCCGGGACCGCCACGGACCGCCCGGGACTGCCCCGGACCGCCCGGGACCACCACGGACCGCCCGGGACCGCCCCGGACCGCCCGGGACCGCCCCGGACCGCCCGGGACCGCCCCGGACCGCCCTGGACCGCCCCGGACCGCCCGGGACCGCCCGGGACCGCCCGGGACCGCCCCGGACCGCCCGGGACCGCCCGGGACCGCCCCGGACCGCCACGGACCGCCCGGGACCGCCCGGGACCGCCCGGGACCGCCCGGGACCGCCCCGGACCGCCCGGGACCGCCCCGGACCGCCCGGGGGACCGCCCCGGACCGCCCGGGACCGCCCGGGACCACCTGGGACCGCCCGGTACCTCCCGGGACCGCCCGGGACCGACTGGGACCGCCCCGGACCGCCCGGGACCGCCCCGGACCGCCCGGGACCGCCCCAGACCGCCCAGGACCGCCCCGGACCACCCGGGACCGCACGGGACTGCACCGGACCGCCACGGACCGCCTGGGACCGCCTGGGACCGCCCGGGACCGCCGGGACCGCCCGGGACCGCCCCGGACCGCCCGGGACTGCCCTGGACCGCCGGGACCGCACCGGACCGCCCGGGACCGCCCGGGACCACCCGGGACCGCCCAGGACCCCCCGGGAACTCCCGGGACCGCCTGGGACCGCCTGGGACCGCCCGGGACCGCCCTGGACCGCCCGGGACTGCCCTGGAACGCTCGGGACCGCCCGAGACCGCCCGGGGACTGCCCTGGAACGCTCGGGACCGCCCGGGACCGTCCGGACCGTCCGGGACCACCCGGGACCGCACGGGACCGCCTGGGACCGCACGGACCGCCCGGGACCGCCCTGGACCGCCCGGGACCGCCCCGGACCGCCCGGGACCGCCCCGGACCGCCGGGACCGCCCCGGACCGCCTGGGACCGCCCCCGACCGCCCGGGACCGCCCCGGACCGCCCGGGACCGCCCGGACCGCCCGGGACCACCCGGGACCGCCCTGGAACGCCCGGGACCGCCCGGGACCGCCCGGGACCGCCGGGACTGCCCGGGACCGCCCGGGACCGCCCGGGACCGCCCTGGACCGCCACGGACCGCCCGGGACTGCCCAGGACCGCCCGGGACCGCCCGGGACCGCCCGGGACCGCCCGGGACCGCCCGGGTCCGCCCGGGACCGCCCCGGACCGCCCGGGACCGGCCGGGACCGCCCTGGACTGCCCAGGACCGCCCCGGACCGCCCGGGACCGCCCCCGGACCGCCCTGGACCGCCCGGACCGCCCGGGACCGCCCGGGACCGCCCGGGACCGCCCCGGACCGCCCGGGACCGCCCCGGACCGCCACGGACCGCCCGGGACCGCCCGGGACCGCCCGGGACCGCCCGGGACCGCCCCGGACCGCCCGGGACCGCCCCGGAACCGCCCGGGACCGCCCCGGACCGCCCGGGACCGCCCGGGACCACCCGGGACCGCCCGGGACCGCCCGGGACCGCCCGGGACCGACTGGGACTGCCCCGGACCGCCCGGGACCGCCCCGGACCGCCCGGGACCGCCCGGGACCGCCCAGGACCGCCCCAGACCGCCCGGGACCGCCCTGGGACCGCCTGGACCGCCCGGGACTGCCCTGGAACGCTCGGGACCGCCCGAGACCGCCCGGGACTGCCCTGGAACGCTCGGCACCGCCCGGGACCGTCCGGACCGTCCGGGACACCGACCACCGGGACCGCACGGGACCGCGGGACCGCACCGGACCGCCCGGGACCGCCGCGGACCGCCCGGGACCGCCCCCGACCGCCCAGGACCGCCCCGGACCACCCGGGACCGCACGGGACTGCACCGGACCGCCACGGACCGCCTGGGACCGCCTGGGACCGCCCGGGACCCCGGGACCGCCCGGGACCGCCCCGGACCGCCCGGGGACTGCCCTGGACCGCCGGGACCGCACCGGACCGCCCGGGACCGCCCGGGACCACGCGGGACCGCCCAGGACCCCCCGGGAACTCCCGGGACCGCCTGGGACCGCCTGGGACCGCCCGGGACCGCCCTGGACCGCCCGGGACTGCCCTGGAACGCTCGGGACCGCCCGAGACCGCCCGGGACTGCCCTGGAACGCTCGGGACCGCCCGGGACCGTCCGGACCGTCCGGACCACCCGGGACCGCACGGGACCGCCTGGGACCGCACCGGACCGCCCGGGACCGCCCTGGACCGCCCGGGACCGCCCCGGACCGCCCGGGACCGCCCCGGACCGCCCGGGACCGCCCCGGACCGCCTGGGACCGCCCCGGACCGCCCGGGACCGCCCCGGACCGCCCGGGACCGCCCGGGACCGCCCGGGACCACCCGGGACCGCCCTGGAACGCCCGGGGACCGCCCGGGACCGCCCGGGACCGCCCGGGACTGCCCGGGACCGCCCGGGACCGCCCGGGACCGCCCTGGACCGCCACGGACCGCCCGGGACTGCCCAGGACCGCCCGGGACCGCCCGGGACCGCCCGGGACCGCCCGGGACCGCCCGGGTCCGCCCGGGACCGCCCCGGACCGCCCGGGACCGGCCGGGACCGCCCTGGACTGCCCGGGACCGCCCCGGACCGCCCGGGACCGCCCCGGACCGCCCTGGACCGCCCCGGACCGCCCGGGACCGCCCGGGACCGCCCGGGACCGCCCCGGACCGCCCGGGACCGCCCGGGACCGCCCCGGACCGCCACGGACCGCCCGGGACCGCCCGGGACCGCCCGGGACCGCCCGGGACCGCCGGCGACGCCGGGACCGCCCGGACCGCGGGACCGCCCCGGACCGCCCGGGACCGCCCGGACCGCCCGGGACCGCCCGGGACCACCCGGGACCGCCCGGGACCGCCCGGGACCGCCCGGGACCGACTGGGACTGCCCCGGACCGCCCGGGACCGCCCCGGACCGCCCGGGACCGCCCGGGACCGCCCAGGACCGCTCCAGACCGCCCGGGACCGCCTGGGACCGCCCTGGACCGCCCGGGACTGCCCTGGAACGCTCGGGACCGCCCGAGACCGCCCGGGACTGCCCTGGAACGCTCGGGACCGCCCGGGACCGTCCGGACCGTCCGGGACCACCCGGGACCGCACGGGACCGCCCGGGACCGCACCGGACCGCCCGGGACCGCCGCGGACCGCCCGGGACCGCCCCGGACCGCCCGGGACCGCCCGGACCGCCCGGGACCGCCCCGGACCGCCCGGGACCGCCCCGGACCGCCCGGGACCGCCCCGGACCGCCCGGGACTGCCCGGGACCGCCCGGGACCACCCGAGACCGCCCTGAAACGCCCGGGACCGCCCCGGAACCGCCCGGGACCGCCCGGGACTGCCCGGGACCGCCCGGGACCGCCCGGGACCGTCCGGACCGTCCGGGACCACCCGGGACCGCACGGGACTGCCTGGGACCGCACCGGACCGCCCGGGACCGCCCTGGACCGCCCGGGACCGCCCCGGACCGCCCAGGACCGCCCGGACTGCCCGGGACCGCCCCGGACCGCCTGGGACCGCCCCGGACCGCCCGGGACCGCCCCGGACCGCCCGGGACCGCCCGGGACCGCCCGGGACCACCCGGGACCGCCCTGGAACGCCCGGGACCGCCCGGGACCGCCCGGGACCGCCCGGGACTGCCCGGGACCGCCCGGGACCGCCCGGGACCGCCCTGGACCGCCACGGACCGCCCGGGACTGCCCAGGACCGCCCGGGACCGCCCGGGACCGCCCGGGACCGCCCGGGACCGCCCGGGTCCGCCCGGGACCGCCCCGGGACCGCCCGGACCGGCCGGGACTGCCCTGGACCGCCCCGGACCGCCCGGGACCGCCCGGGACCGCCCGGGACCGCCCCGGACCGCCGGGACCGCCCGGACCGCCCCGGACCGCCACGGACCGCCCGGGACCGCCCGGGACCGCCCGGGGACCGCCCGGGACCGCCCCGGACCGCCCGGGACCGCCCCGGACCGCCAGGGACCGCCCCGGACCGCCCGGGACCGCCCGGGACCACCCGGGACCGCCCGGGACCGCCCGGGACCGCCCGGGACCGACTGGGACCGCCCCGGACCGCCCGGGACCGCCCCGGACCGCCCGGGACCGCCCGGGACCGCCCAGGACCGCCCCAGACCGCCCGGGGACCGCCCGGGACCGCCCTGGACCGCCCGGGACTGCCCTGGAACGCTCGGGACCGCCCGAGACCGCCCGGGACTGCCCTGGAACCGCTCGGGACCGCCCGGGACCGTCCGGACCGTCCGGGACCACCCGGGACCGCCGGACCGCCCGGGACCGCACCGGACCGCCCGGGACCGCCGCGGACCGCCCGGGACCGCCCCGGACCGCCCGGGACCGCCCCGGACCGCCCGGGACCGCCCCGGACCGCCCGGGACCGCCCCGGACCGCCCGGGACCGCCCCGGACCGCCCGGGACTGCCCGGGACCGCCCGGGACCACCCGGGACCGCCCTGAAACGCCCGGGACCGCCCGGGACCGCCCGGGACCGCCCGGGACTGCCCGGGACCGCCCGGGACCGCCCGGGACCGCCCCGGACCGCCACGGACCGCCCGGGACTGCCCGGGACCGCCCGGGACCGCCCGGGACCGCCCGGGACCGCCCGGGACCGCCCGGGTCCGCCCGGGACCGCCCTGGACCGCCCGGGACCGCCCGGGACCGCCCGGGACTGCCCGGGACCGCCGCGGACCGCGCGGGACAGCCCCGGACCGCCCGGGACCGCCTGGGACCGCCCCGGACCGCCCGGGACTGCCCGGGACTGCCCCGGACCGCGCGGGACAGCCCCGGACCGCCCCGGACCGCCCGGGACTGCCCGGGACCGCCCGGGACCGCCCGGGACCGCCCGGGACCGCCCCGGACCACCCGGCACCGCCCGGGACCGCCCCGGACCGCCCGGGACCACCCGGGACTGCACCGGACCGCCACGGACCGCCTGGGACCGCCCGGGACCGCCCGGGACCGCCGGTGACCGCCCGGGACCGCCCCGGACCACCGGGGACTGCCCGGGACCGCCCGGGACCGCCTGGGACCGCCCGGGATCACCCGGGACCGCCCCGGACCGCCCGGGACTGCCCCGGACCGCCCGGGACCGCCCCGGACCGCCCGGGACCGCCCGGTACCACCCGGGACCGCCAGGACCGCCCGGGAATGCCCGGGACCGCCTGGGACCGCCTGGGACCGCCCGGGACCGCCCTGGACCGCCCGGGACTGCCCTGGAACGCTCGGGACCGCCCGGGACCGCCCTGGACCGCCCGGGACCGCCCGGGACCGCCCGGGACTGTCTGGACCGTCCGGGACCACCCGGGACCGCACGGGACCGCCCGGGACCGCACCAGACCGCCCGGGACCGCCCCGGACCGCCCGGAACCGCCCCGGACCGCCCGGGACCACCCCGGACCGCCCGGGACCGCCCCGGACCACCCGGGACTGCCCGGGACCACCCGGGACCGCCCGGGACCGCCCGGGACCGCCCGGCACCGCCCAGGACCGCCCGGGACCGCTCGGGACCGCCCGGGACCGCCCGGGACCGCCCGGGAACGCCCCGGACCGCCCGGGACCACCCCGGACTGCCCCGGACCGCCCGGGACCACCCCGGACTGCCCGGGACCGCCCGGGACCGCCCGGGACCGCCCTGGAATGCCCGGGACCGCCCGGGACCGCCCGGGACCGCCCGGGACCGCCCGGGACCGTCCGGACCGTCCGGGACCACCCGGGACCGCACGGGACCGCCCGGGACCGCACCGGACCGCCCGGGACCGCCGCGGACCGCCTGGGACCGCCCCGGACCGCCCGGGACCGCCCCGGACCGCCCGGGACCGCCCCGGACCGCCCGGGACCGCCCCGGACCGCCCGGGACCGCCCCGGACCGCCCGGGACTGCCCGGGACCGCCCGGGACCACCCGGGACCGCCCTGAACGCCCGGGACCGCCCGGGACCGCCCGGGACCGCCCGGGACTGCCCGGGACCGCCCGGGACCGCCCGGGACCGCCCCGGACCGCCACGGACCGCCCGGGACTGCCCGGGACCGCCCGGGACCGCCCGGGACCGCCCGGGACCGCCCGGGACCGCCCGGGTCCGCCCGGGACCGCCCTGGACCGCCCGGGACCGCCCGGGACCGCCCGGGACCGCCGGTGACCGCCCGGGACCGCCCGGGACCGCCCAGGACCGCTCCAGACCGCCCGGGACCGCCTGGGACCGCCCTGGACCGCCCGGGACTGCCCTGGAACGCTCGGGACCGCCCGAGACCGCCCGGGACTGCCCTGGAACGCTCGGGACCGCCCGGGACCGTCCGGACCGTCCGGGACCACCCGGGACCGCACGGGACCGCCCGGGACCGCACCGGACCGCCCGGGACCGCCGCGGACCGCCCGGGACCGCCCCGGACCGCCCGGGACCGCCCCGGACCGCCCGGGACCGCCCCGGACCGCCCGGGACCGCCCCGGACCGCCCGGGACCGCCCCGGACCGCCCGGGACTGCCCGGGACCGCCCGGGACCACCGGGACCGCCTTGAAACGCCCGGGACCGCCCGGGACCGCCCGGGACCGCCCGGGACTGCCCGGGACCGCCCGGGACCGCCCGGGACCGTCCGGACCGTCCGGGACCACCCGGGACCGCACGGGACTGCCTGGGACCGCACCGGACCGCCCGGGACCGCCCTGGACCGCCCGGGACCGCCCCGGACCGCCCAGGACCGCCCCGGACTGCCCGGGACCGCCCCGGACCGCCTGGGACCGCCCCGGACCGCCCGGGACCGCCCCGGACCGCCCGGGACCGCCCGGGACCGCCCGGGACCACCCGGGACCGCCCTGGAACGCCCGGGACCGCCCGGGACCGCCCGGGACCGCCCGGGACTGCCCGGGACCGCCCGGGACCGCCCGGGACCCGCCCTGGACCGCCACGGACCGCCCGGGACTGCCCAGGACCGCCCGGGACCGCCCGGGACCGCCCGGGACCGCCCGGGACCGCCCGGGTCCGCCCGGGACCGCCCCGGACCGCCCGGGACCGGCCGGGACTGCCCTGGACCGCCCCGGACCGCCCGGGACCGCCCGGGACCGCCCGGGACCGCCCCGGACCGCCCGGGACCGCCCGGGACCGCCCCGGACCGCCACGGACCGCCCGGGACCGCCCGGGACCGCCCGGGACCGCCCGGGACCGCCCCGGACCGCCCGGGACCGCCCCGGACCGCCAGGGACCGCCCCGGACCGCCCGGGACCGCCCGGGACCACCCGGGACCGCCCGGGACCGCCCGGGACCGCCCGGGACCGACTGGGACCGCCCCGGACCGCCCGGGACCGCCCGGACCGCCCGGGACCGCCCGGGACCGCCCAGGACCGCCCAGACGCCCGGGACCGCCCGGGACCGCCCTGGACCGCCCGGGACTGCCCTGGAACGCTCGGGACCGCCCGAGACCGCCCGGGACTGCCCTGGAACGCTCGGGACCGCCCGGGACCGTCCGGACCGTCCGGGACCACCCGGGACCGCACGGGACCGCCCGGGACCGCACCGGACCGCCCGGGACCGCCGCGGACCGCCCGGGACCGCCCCGGACCGCCCGGGACCGCCCGGACCGCCCGGGACCGCCCCGGACCGCCCGGGACCGCCCGGACCGCCCGGGACCGCCCCGGACCGCCCGGGACTGCCCGGGACCGCCCGGGACCACCCGGGACCGCCCTGAAACGCCCGGGACCGCCCGGGACCGCCCGGGACCGCCCAGGACTGCCCGGGACCGCCCGGGACCGCCCGGGACCGCCCCGGACCGCCACGGACCGCCCGGGACTGCCCGGGACCGCCCGGGACCGCCCGGGACCGCCCGGGACCGCCCGGGACCGCCCGGGTCCGCCCGGGACCGCCCTGGACCGCCCGGGACCGCCCGGGACCGCCCGGGACTGCCCGGGACCGCCGCGGACCGCGCGGGACAGCCCCGGACCGCCCGGGACCGCCTGGGACCGCCCCCGGACCGCCCGGGACTGCCCGGGACTGCCCCGGACCGCGCGGGACAGCCCCGGACCGCCCCGGACCGCCCGGGACTGCCCGGGACCGCCCGGGACCGCCCGGGACCGCCCGGGACCGCCCCGGACCACCCGGCACCGCCCGGGACCGCCCCGGACCGCCCGGGACCACCCGGGACTGCACCGGACCGCCACGGACCGCCTGGGACCGCCCGGGACCGCCCGGGACGCCGTGACCGCCCGGGACCGCCCCGGACCACCGGGGACTGCCCGGACCGCCCGGGACCGCCTGGGACCGCCCGGGACCACCCGGGACCGCCCCGGACCGCCCGGGACTGCCCCGGACCGCCCGGGACCGCCCCGGACCGCCCGGGACCGCCCGGTACCACCCGGGACCGCCCAGGCCGCCCGGAATGCCCGGGACCGCCTGGGACCGCCTGGGACCGCCCGGGACCGCCCTGGACCGCCCGGGACTGCCCTGGAACGCTCGGGACCGCCCGGGACCGCCCTGGACCGCCCGGGACCGCCCGGGACCGCCCGGGACTGTCTGGACCGTCCGGGACCACCCGGGACCGCACGGGACCGCCCGGGACCGCACCAGACCGCCCGGGACCGACCCCGGACCGCCCGAACCGCCCCGGACCGCCCGGGACCACCCCGGACCGCCCGGGACCGCCCCGGACCACCCGGGACTGCCCGGGACCACCCGGGACCGCCCGGGACCGCCCGGGACCGCCCGGCACCGCCCAGGACCGCCCGGGACCGCTTGGGACCGCCCGGGACCGCCCGGGACCGCCCGGGAACGCCCCGGACCGCCCGGGACCACCCCGGACTGCCCCGGACCGCCCGGGACCACCCCGGACTGCCCGGGACCGCCCGGGACCGCCCGGGACCGCCCTGGAATGCCCGGGACCGCCCGGGACCGCCCGGGACCGCCCGGGACCGCCCGGGACCGTCCGGACCGTCCGGGACCACCCGGGACCGCACGGGACCGCCCGGGACCGCACCGGACCGCCCGGACCGCCGCGGACCGCCTGGGACCGCCCCGGACCGCCCGGGACCGCCCCGGGACCGCCCGGGACCGCCCCGGACCGCCCGTGGACCGCCCCGGACCGCCCGGGACCGCCCCGGACGCCCGGGGACTGCCCGGGACCGCCCGGGACCACCCGGGACCGCCCTGAAACGCCCGGGACCGCCCGGGACCGCCCGGGACCGCCCGGGACTGCCCGGGACCGCCCGGGACCGCCCGGGACCGCCCCGGACCGCCACGGACCGCCCGGGACTGCCCGGGACCGCCCGGGACCGCCCGGGACCGCCCGGGACCGCCCGGGACCGCCCGGGTCCGCCCGGGACCGCCCCTGGACCGCCCGGGACCGCCCCGGGACCGCCCGGGACCGCCGGTGACCGCCCGGGACCGCCCCGGACCACCGGGGACTGCCCGGGACCGCCCGGACCGCCTGGGACCGCCCGGGACCACCCGGGACCGCCCCGGACCGCCCGGGACTGCCCCGGACCGCCCGGGACCGCCCCGGACCGCCCGGGACCGCCCGGGACCACCCGGGACCGCCCAGGACCGCCCGGGAATGCCCGGGACCGCCTGGGACCGCCTGGGACCGCCCGGGACCGCCCTGGACCGCCCGGGACTGCCCTGGAACGCTCGGGACCGCCCGGGACCGCCCGGGACCGCACCAGACCGCCCGGGACCGCACCAGACCGCCCGGGACCGCCCCGGACCGCCCGGAACCGCCCGGACCGCCCGGGACCAGCCCGGACCGCCCGGGACCGCCCCGGACCACCCGGGACTGCCCGGGACCACCCGGGACCGCCCGGGACCGCCCGGGACCGCCCGGCACCGCCCAGGACCGCCCGGGACCGCTCGGGACCGCCCGGGACCGCCCCGGACCGCCCGGGAACGCCCCGGACCGCCCGGGACCACCCCGGACTGCCCCGGACCGCCCGGGACCACCCCGGACTGCCCGGGACCGCCCGGACCGCCCGGGACCGCCCTGGAATGCCCGGGACCGCCCGGGACCGCCCGGGACCGGCCCGGGACCGCCCGGGACCGTCCGGACCGTCCGGGACCGCCCGGGACCGCACGGGACCGCCCGGGACCGCCCCGGACCGCCCGGGACCGCCCCGGACCGCCCGGGACCGCCCCGGACCGCCCGGGACTGCCCCGGACCGCCCGGGACCACCCCGGACCGCCCGGGACCGCCCCGGACCGCCCGGGACTGCCCCGGACCGCCCGGGACCACCCCGGACCGCCCGGGACCGCCCCGGACCGCCCGGGACCGCCCCGGACCGCCCGGGACCGACCCGGACCGCCCTGGACCGCCCCGGACCGCCCGGGACCACCCGGGACCGACCAGGACCGCCCGGGACCGTCCGGACCGTCCGGGACCGCCCGGGACTGCACGGGACCGCCCGGGACCGCCCCCGGACCGCCCGGGACCGCCACGGACCGCCCGGGACTGCCCCGGACCGCCCGGGACCGCCCGGACCGCCCGGGACCGCCCCGGACCGCCCGGGACCGCCCCGGACCGCCCGGGACCGCCCCGGACCGCCCTGGACCGCCCCGGACCGCCCGGGACCGCCCGGCCGGACCGCCCGGGACCGCCCCGGACCGCCCGGGACCGCCGGGACCGCCCCGGACCGCCACGGACCGCCCGGACCGCCCGGGACCGCCCGGGACCGCCCGGGACCGCCCGGGACCGCCCCGGACCGCCCGGGACCGCCCCGGACCGCCCGGGACCACCCCGGACCGCCCGGGACCGCCCGAGACCACCCGAGACCGCCGGGGACCGCCCGGGACCGCCCGGGACCGACTGGGACCGCCCCGGACCGCCCGGGACTGCCCCGGACCGCCCGGGACCGCCCCGGACCGCCCGGGACCGCCCGGGACCACCCGGGACCGCCCAGGACCCCCCGGGAACGCCCGGGACCGCCTGAGACCGCCTGGGACCGCCCGGGACCGCCCTGGGACCGCCCGGGACTGCCCTGGAACGCTCGGGACCGCCGAGACCGCCCGGGACTGCCCTGGAACGCTCGGGACCGCCCGGGACGGTCCGGACCGTCCGGGACCACCCGGGACCGCACGGACCGCCCGGGACCGCACCGGACCGCCCGGGACCGCCCCGGACCGCCCGGGACCGCCCCGGACCGCCCGGACAGCCCCGGACCGCCCGGGACCGCCCCGGACCGCCTGAGACCGCCCCGGACCACCCGCACCGCCCCGGACCGCCCGGGACCGCCCGGGACCGCCCGCGACCACCCGGGACCGCCCTGGAACGCCCGGGACCGCCCGGGACCGCCCGGGACCGCCCGGGACTGCCCGGGACCGCCCGGGACCGCCCGGGACCGCCCTGGACCGCCACGGACCGCCCGGGACTGCCCGGGACTGCCCGGGACCGCCCGGGACCGCCCGGGACCGCCCGGGACCGCCCGGGTCCGCCTGGGACCGCCCCGGACCGCCCGGGACCGGCCGGGACCGCCCTGGACTGCCCGGGACCGCCCCGGACCGCCCGGGACAGCCCCCGACCGCCCGGGACCGCCTGGGACCGCCCGGACCGCCCGGGACCGCCCGGGACCGCCCGGACCGCCCGGCACCGCAGGGGACCGCCCCGGACCGCCACGGACCGCCCAGGACCGCCGGGAACCGCCCGGGACCGCCCGGGACCGCCCAGGACCGCCCGGACCGCCCGGGACCACCCGGGACTGCACCGGACCGCCACGGACCGCCTGGGACCGCCCGGGACCGCCCGGGAACGCCGGTGACCGCCCGGGACCGCCCGGACCACCCGGGACTGCCCGGGACCGCCCGGGACTGCCTGGGACCGCCCGGGACCACCCGGGACTGCCCCCAGACCGCCCGGGACTGCCCGGACCGCCCGGGACCGCCCCGGACCGCCCGGGACCGCCCAGGACCACCCGGGACCGCCCAGGACCGCCCGGGAACGCCGGGACCGCCTGGGACCGCCTGGGACCGCCCGGGACCGCCCTGGACCGCCCGGGACTGCCCTGGGAACGCTCGGGACCGCCCGGGACCGCCCAGGACCGCCCGGGACCGCCCAGGACCGCCCGGGAACGCCCGGGACCACCTGGGACCGCCTGGGACCGCCCGGGACCGCCCTGGACCGGCCCGGGACTGCCCTGGAACGCTCGGGACCGCCCGGGACCGCCCAGGACCGCCCGGGACCGCCCGGGACCGCCCGGGACCGTCTGGACCGTCCGGGACCACCCGGGACCGCACGGGACCGCCCGGGACCGCACCGGACCGCCCGGGACCGCCCGGACCGCCCGGGACCGCCCCGGACCGCCCGGGACCGCCCCGGACCGCCCGGGACCGCCCCGGACCACCCGGGACTGCCCGGGACCACAGGGGACCGCCCGGGACCGCCCGGGACCGCCCGGCACCGCCCAGGACCGCCCGGGACCGCTCGGGACCGCCCGGGACCGCCCCGGACCGCCCGGGACCGCCCCGGACCGCCCGGGACCACCCCCGGACTGCCCAGGACCGCCCGGGAACCGCCCGGGACCACCCGGGACCGCCCTGGAACGCCCGGGACCGCCCGGGACCGCCCGGACCGCCCCGGACCGCCCGGGACCGCCCGGGACCGCCCCGGACCGCCCGGGACTGCCCCGGACCGCCCGGGACCGCCCCGGACCGACCGGGACCGCCCGGGACCACCCGGGACCGCCCAGGACCGCCCGGGAACGCCCGGGACCGCCCGGGACCGCCCGGACCGCCCGGGACCGCCCGGGTCCGCCCGGGACCGCCCCGGGACCGCCCGGGACCGGCCGGGACCGCCCTGGACTGCCCGGGACCGCCCCGGACCGCCCGGGACCGCCCCGGACCGGCCCTGGACCGCCCCGGACCGCCCGGGACCGCCCGGGACCGCCCGGGACCGCCCCGGACCGCCCGGGACCGCCCGGGACCGCCCCGGACCGCCACGGACCGCCCGGGGACCGCCCGGGACCGCCCGGGACCGCCCGGGACCGCCCCGGACCGCCCGGGACCGCCCCGGACCGCCCGGGACCGCCCCGGACGCCCGGGACCCGCCGGACCCCCCGGGACCGCCCGGGACCCGCCCGGGACCGCCCGGGACCGACTGGGACTGCCCCGGACCGCCCGGGACCGCCCCGGACCGCCCGGGACCGCCCGGACCGCCCAGGACCGCCCCAGACCGCCCGGGACCGCCTGGGACCGCCCTGGACCGCCCGGGACTGCCCTGGAACGCTCGGGACCGCCCGAGACCGCCCGGGACTGCCCTGGAACGCTCGGCACCGCCCGGGACCGTCCGGACCGTCCGGGACCACCCGGGACCGCACGGGACCGCCTGGGACCGCCCGGGCCGCCCGGGACCGCCGCGGACCGCCCGGGACCGCCCCCCGACCGCCCCGGACCGCCCCGGACCACCCGGGACCGCACGGGACTGCACCGGACCGCCACGGACCGCCTGGGACCGCCTGGGACCGCCCGGGACCGCCGGGACCGCCCGGGACCGCCCCGGACCGCCCGGGACTGCCCTGGACCGCCGGACCGCACCGGACCGCCCGGGACCGCCCGGGACCACCCGGGACCGCCCAGGACCCCCCGGGAACTCCCGGGACCGCCTGGGACCGCCTGGGACCGCCCGGGACCGCCCTGGACCGCCCGGGACTGCCCTGGAACGCTCGGGACCGCCCGAGACCGCCCGGGACTGCCCTGGAACGCTCGGGACCGCCCGGGACCGTCCGGACCGTCCGGGACCACCCGGGACCGCACGGGACCGCCTGGGACCGCACCGGACCGCCCGGGACCGCCCTGGACCGCCCGGGACCGCCCCGGACCGCCCGGGACCGCCCCGGACCGCCCGGGACCGCCCCGGACCGCCTGGGACCGCCCCGGACCGCCCGGGACCGCCCCGGACCGCCCGGGACCGCCCGGGACCGCCCGGACCACCCGGGACCGCCCTGGAACGCCCGGGACCGCCCGGGACCGCCCGGGACCGCCCGGGACTGCCCGGGACCGCCCGGGACCGCCCGGGACCGCCCTGGACCGCCACGGACCGCCCGGGACTGCCCAGGACCGCCCGGGACCGCCCGGGACCGCCCGGGACCGCCCGGGACCGCCCGGGTCCGCCCGGGACCGCCCCGGACCGCCCGGGACCGGCCGGGACCGCCCTGGACTGCCCGGGACCGCCCCGGACCGCCCGGGACCGCCCCGGACCGCCCTGGACCGCCCCGGACCGCCCGGGACCGCCCGGGACCGCCCGGGACCGCCCCGGACCGCCCGGGACCGCCCGGGACCGCCCGGACCGCCACGGACCGCCCGGGACCGCCCGGGACCGCCCGGGACCGCCCGGGACCGCCCCGGACCGCCCGGGACCGCCCCGGACCGCCCGGGACCGCCCCGGACCGCCCGGGACCGCCCGGGACCACCCGGGACCGCCCGGGACCGCCCGGGACCGCCCGGGACCGACTGGGACTGCCCCCGGACCGCCCGGGACCGCCCCGGACCGCCCGGGACCGCCCGGGACCGCCCAGGACCGCTCCAGACCGCCCGGGACCGCCTGGGACCGCCCTGGACCGCCCGGACTGCCCTGGAACGCTCGGGACCGCCCGAGACCGCCCGGGACTGCCCTGGAACGCTCGGGACCGCCCCGGGACCGTCCGGACCGTCCGGGACCACCCGGACCGCACGGGACCGCCCGGGACCGCACCGGACCGCCCGGGACCGCCGCGGACCGGCCCGGGACCGCCCCGGACCGCCCGGGACCGCCCCGGACCGCCCGGGACCGCCCCGGACCGCCCGGGACCGCCCCGGACCGCCCGGGACCGCCCGGACCGCCCGGGACTGCCCGGGACCGCCCGGGACCACCCGGGACCGCCCTGAAACGCCCGGGACCGCCGGGACCGCCCGGACCGCCCGGGACTGCCCGGGACCGCCCGGGACCGCCCGGGACCGTCCGGACCGTCCGGGACCACCCGGGACCGCACGGGACTGCCTGGGACCGCACCGGACCGCCCGGGACCGCCCTGGACCGCCCGGGACCGCCCCGGACCGCCCAGGACCGCCCCGGACTGCCCGGGACCGCCCCGGACCGCCTGGGACCGCCCCGGACCGCCCGGGACCGCCCCGGACCGCCCGGGACCGCCCGGGACCGCCCGGACCACCCGGGACCGCCCTGGAACGCCCGGGACCGCCCGGGACCGCCCGGGACCGCCCGGGACTGCCCGGGACCGCCCGGGACCGCCCGGGTCCGCCCTGGACCGCCACGGACCGCCCGGGACTGCCCAGGACCGCCCGGGACCGCCCGGGACCGCCCGGGACCGCCCGGGACCGCCCGGGTCCGCCCGGGACCGCCCCGGACCGCCCGGGACCGGCCGGGACTGCCCTGGACCGCCCCGGACCGCCCGGGACCGCCCGGGACCGCCCGGGACCGCCCCGGACCGCCCGGGACCGCCCGGGGACCGCCCCGGACCGCCACGGACCGCCCGGACCGCCCGGGACCGCCCGGGACCGCCCGGGACCGCCCCGGACCGCCCGGGACCGCCCCGGACCGCCAGGGACCGCCGCGCCCGGGACCGCCGGGACCACCCGGGACCGCCCGGGACCGCCCGGGACCGCCCGGGACCGACTGGGACCGCCCCGGACCGCCCGGACCGCCCCGGACCGCCCGGGACCGCCCGGGACGCCCAGGACCGCCCCAGACCGCCCGGGACCGCCCGGGACCGCCCTGGACCGCCCGGGACTGCCCCGGGACTGCCCTGGAACGCTCGGGACCGCCCGAGACCGCCCGGGACTGCCCTGGAACGCTCGGGACCGCCCGGGACCGTCCGGACCGTCCGGGACCACCCGGGACCGCACGGGACCGCCCGGGACCGCACCGGACCGCCCGGGACCGCCGCGGACCCCCGGGACCGCCCCGGACCGCCCGGGACCGCCCCGGGACCGCCCGGGACCGCCCCGGACCGCCCGGGACCGCCCGGACCGCCCGGGACCGCCCCGGACCGCCCGGGACTGCCCGGGACCGCCCGGGACCACCCGGGACCGCCCTGAAACGCCCGGGACCGCCCGGGACCGCCCGGGACCGCCCGGGACTGCCCGGGACCGCCCGGGACCGCCCGGGACCGCCCCGGACCGCCACGGACCGCCCGGGACTGCCCGGGACCGCCCGGGACCGCCCGGGACCGCCCGGGACCGCCCGGGACCGCCCGGGTCCGCCCGGGACCGCCCTGGACCGCCCGGGACCGCCCGGGACCGCCCGGGACTGCCCGGGACCGCCGCGGACCGCGCGGGACAGCCCCGGACCGCCCGGGACCGCCTGGGACCGCCCCGGACCGCCGGGACTGCCCGGGACTGCCCCGGACCGCGCGGGACAGCCCCGGACCGCCCCGGACCGCCCGGGACTGCCCGGGACCGCCCGGGACCGCCCGGGACCGCCCGGGACCGCCCCGGACCACCCGGCACCGCCCGGGACCGCCCCGGACCGCCACGGACCGCCCAGGACCGCCCGGGAACCGCCCGGGACCGCCCGGGACCGCCCAGGACCGCCCCGGACCGCCCGGGACCACCCCGGGACTGCACCGGACCGCCACGGACCGCCTGGGACCGCCCGGGACCGCCCGGGACCGCCGGTGACCGCCCGGGACCGCCCCGGACCACCGGGGACTGCCCGGGACCGCCCGGGACCGCCTGGGACCGCCCGGGACCACCCGGGACCGCCCCGGACCGCCCGGGACTGCCCCGGACCGCCCGGGACCGCCCCGGACCGCCCGGGACCGCCCGGGACCACCCGGGACCGCCCAGGACCGTCCGGGAATGCCCGGGACCGCCTGGGACCGCCTGGGACCGCCCGGGACCGCCCTGGACCGCCCGGGACTGCCCTGGAACGCTCGGGACCGCCCGGGACCGCCCTGGACCGCCCGGGACCGCCCGGGACCGCCCGGGACTGTCTGGACCGTCCGGGACCACCCGGGACCGCACGGGACCGCCCGGGACCGCACCAGACCGCCCGGGACCGCCCCGGACCGCCCGGAACCGCCCCGGACCGCCCGGGACCACCCCGGACCGCCCGGGACCGCCCCGGACCACCCGGGACTGCCCGGGACCACCCGGGACCGCCCGGGACCGCCCGGGACCGCCCGGCACCGCCCAGGACCGCCCGGACCGCTCGGGACCGCCCGGGACCGCCCGGGACCGCCCGGGAACGCCCCGGACCGCCCGGGACCACCCCGGACTGCCCCGGACCGCCCGGGACCACCCCGGACTGCCCGGGACCGCCCGGGACCGCCCGGGACCGCCCTGGAATGCCCGGGACCGCCCGGGACCGCCCGGGACCGCCCGGGACCGCCCGGGACCGTCCGGACCGTCCGGGACCACCCGGGACCGCACGGGACCGCCCGGGACCGCAACGGGACCGCCCGGGACCGCCGCGGACCGCCTGGGACCGCCCCGGACCGCCCGGGACCGCCCCGGACCGCCCGGGACCGCCCCGGACCGCCCGGGACCGCCCCGGACCGCCGGGACCGCCCCGGACCGCCCGGGACTGCCCGGGACCGCCCGGACCACCCGGGACCGCCCTGAAACGCCCGGGACCGCCCGGGACCGCCCGGGACCGCCCGGGACTGCCCGGGACCGCCCGGGACCGCCCGGGACCGCCCCGGACCGCCACGGACCGCCGGGGACTGCCCGGGACCGCCCGGGACCGCCCGGGACCGCCCGGGACCGCCCGGGACCGCCCGGGTCCCGCCCGGGACCGCCCTGGACCGCCCGGGACCGCCCGGGACCGCCCGGGACTGCCCGGGACCGCCGCGGACCGCGCGGGACAGCCCGGACCGCCCGGGACCGCCTGGGACCGCCCCGGACCGCCCGGGACTGCCCGGGACCGCCCCGGACCGCGCGGGACAGCCCCGGACCGCCCCGGACCGCCCGGGACTGCCCGGGACCGCCCGGGACCGCCCGGGACCGCCCGGGACCGCCCCGGACCACCCGGCACCGCCCGGGACCGCCCCGGACCGCCACGGACCGCCCAGGACCGCCCGGGAACCGCCCGGGACCGCCCGGGACCGCCCAGGACCGCCCCGGACCGCCCGGGACCACCCGGGACTGCACCGGACCGCCACGGACCGCCTGGGACCGCCCGGGACCGCCCGGGACCGCCGGTGACCGCCCGGGACCGCCCCGGACCACCGGGGACTGCCCGGGACCGCCCGGGACCGCCTGGGACCGCCCGGGACCACCCGGGACCGCCCCGGACCGCCCGGGACTGCCCCGGACCGCCCGGGACCGCCCCGGACCGCCCCGGGACCGCCCGGGACCACCCGGGACCGCCCAGGACCGCCCGGGAATGCCCGGGACCGCCTGGGACCGCCTGGGACTGCCCGGGACCGCCCTGGACCGCCCGGGACTGCCCTGGAACGCTCGGGACCGCCCGGGACCGCCCGGGACCGCACCAGACCGCCCGGGACCGCACCAGACCGCCCGGGACCGCCCCGGACCGCCCGGAACCGCCCGGACCGCCCGGGACCACCCCGGACCGCCCGGGACCGCCCCGGACCACCCGGGACTGCCCGGGACCACCCGGGACCGCCCGGGACCGCCCGGGACCGCCCGGCACCGCCCAGGACCGCCCGGGACCGCTCGGGACCGCCCGGGACCGCCCCGGACCGCCCGGGAACGCCCCGGACCGCCCGGGACCACCCCGGACCTGCCCCGGACCGCCCGGGACCACCCCGGACTGCCCGGGACCGCCCGGGACCGCCCGGGACCGCCCTGGAATGCCCGGGACCGCCCGGGACCGCCCGGGACCGCCCGGGACCGCCCGGGACCGTCCGGACCGTCCGGGACCGCCCGGGACCGCACGGGACCGCCCGGGACCGCCCCGGACCGCCCGGGACCGCCCCGGACCGCCCGGGACCGCCCCGGACCGCCCGGGACCGCCCCGGACCGCCCGGGACCACCCCGGACCGCCCGGGACCGCCCCGGACCGCCCGGGACTGCCCCGGACCGCCCGGGACCACCCCGGACCGCCCGGGACCGCCCCGGACCGCCCGGGACCGCCCCGGGACCGCCCGGGACCGACCCGGACCGCCCTGGATTGCCCCGGACCGCCCGGGACCGCCCGGGACCGCCCAGGACCGCCCGGGACCGTCCGGACCGTCCGGGACCGCCCGGGACTGCACGGGACCGCCCGGGACCGCCCCGGACCGCCCGGGACCGCCACGGACCGCCCGGGACTGCCCCGGACCGCCCGGGACCGCCCCGGACCGCCCGGGACCGCCCCGGACCGCCCGGGACCGCCCCGGACCGCCCGGGACCGCCCCGGACCCGCCCTGGACCGCCCCGGACCGCCCGGGACCGCCCGGGACCGCCCGGGACCGCCCCGGACCGCCCGGGACCGCCCGGGACCGCCCCGGACCGCCACGGACCGCCCGGGACCGCCCGGGACCGCCCGGGACCGCCCGGGACCGCCCCGGACCGCCCGGGACCGCCCCGGACCGCCCGGGACCACCCTGGACCGCCCGGGACCGCCCCGAGACCACCCGGGACCGCCGGGGACCGCCCGGACCGCCCGGGACCGACTGGGACCGCCCCGGACCGCCCGGGACTGCCCGGACCGCCCGGGACCGCCCCGGACCGCCCGGGACCGCCCGGGACCACCCGGGACCGCCCAGGACCCCCCGGGAACGCCCGGGACCGCCTGAGACCGCCTGGGACCGCCCGGGACCGCCCTGGACGCCCGGGACTGCCCTGGAACGCTCGGGACCGCCCGAGACCGCCCGGGACTGCCCTGGAACGCTCGGGACCGCCCGGGACGGTCCGGACCGTCCGGGACCACCCGGGACCGCACGGGACCGCCCGGGACCGCACCGGACCGCCCGGGACCGCCCCGGACCGCCCGGGACCGCCCCGGACCGCCCGGGACAGCCCCGGACCGCCCGGGACCGCCCGGACCGCCTGAGACCGCCCCGGACTACCCGGCACCGCCCCGGACCGCCCGGGACCGCCCGGGACCGCCCGGGACCACCCGGGACCGCCCTGGAATGCCCGGGACCGCCCGGGACCGCCCGGGACCGCCCGGGACTGCCCGGGACCGCCCGGGACCGCCCGGGACCGCCCTGGACCGCCACGGACCGCCCGGGACTGCCCGGGACTGCCCGGGACCGCCCGGGACCGCCCGGGACCGCCCGGGACCGCCCGGGTCCGCCCGGGACCGCCCCGGACCGCCCGGGACCGGCCGGGACCGCCCTGGACTGCCCGGGACCGCCCCGGACCGCCCGGGACAGCCCCCGACCGCCCGGGACCGCCTGGGACCGCCCGGGACCGCCCGGGACCGCCCGGGACCGCCCCGGACCGCCCGGCACCGCAGGGGACCGCCCGGACCGCCACGGACCGCCCAGGACCGCCCGGGAACCGCCCGGGACCGCCCGGGACCGCCCAGGACCGCCCCGGGACCGCCCGGGACCACCCGGGACTGCACCGGACCGCCACGGACCGCCTGGGACCGCCCGGGACCGCCCGGGAACGCCGGTGACCGCCCGGACCGCCCCGGACCACCCGGGACTGCCCGGGACCGCCCGGGACTGCCTGGGACCGCCCGGGACCACCCGGGACTGCCCCAGACCGCCCGGGACTGCCCCGGACCGCCCGGGACCGCCCCGGACCGCCCGGGACCGCCCAGGACCACCCGGGACCGCCCAGGACCGCCCGGGAACGCCCGGGACCGCCTGGGACCGCCTGGGACCGCCCGGGACCGCCCTGGACCGCCCGGGACTGCCCTGGAACGCTCGGGACCGCCCGGGACCGCCCAGGACCGCCCGGGACCGCCCAGGACCGCCCGGGAACGCCCGGGACCACCTGGGACCGCCTGGGACCGCCCGGGACCGCCCTGGACCGCCCGGGACTGCCCTGGAACGCTCGGGACCGCCCGGGACCGCCCAGGACCGCCCGGGACCGCCCGGGACCGCCCGGGACCGTCTGGACCGTCCGGGACCACCCGGGACCGCACGGGACCGCCCGGGACCGCACCGGACCGCCCGGGACCGCCCCGGACCGCCCGGGACCGCCCCGGACCGCCCGGGACCGCCCCGGACCGCCCGGGACCGCCCCGGACCACCCGGGACTGCCCGGGACCACAGGGGACCGCCCGGGACCGCCCGGGACCGCCCGGCACCGCCCAGGACCGCCCGGGACCGCTCGGGACCGCCCGGGACCGCCCCGGACCGCCCGGGACCGCCCCGGACCGCCCGGGACCACCCCGGACTGCCCAGGACCGCCCGGGAACCGCCCGGGACCACCCGGGACCGCCCTGGAACGCCCGGGACCGCCCGGGACCGCCCGGGACCGCCCCGGACCGCCCGGGACCGCCCGGGACCGCCCCGGACCGCCCGGGACTGCCCCGGACCGCCCGGGACCGCCCCGGACCGACCGGGACCGCCCGGGACCACCCGGGACCGCCCAGGACCGCCCGGGAACGCCCGGGACCGCCTGGGACCGCCCGGACCGCCCGGGACCGCCCGGCACCGCCCAGGACCGCCCGGGACCGCTCGGGACCGCCCAGGACCGCCCAGGACCGCCCGGGACCGCCCCGGACCGCCCGGGACCACCCCGGACTGCACGGGGACCGCCCGGGAACGCCCGGGACCGCCCTGGAACGCCCGGGACCGCCCGGGACCGCCCGGGACCGCCCGGGACCGTCCGGACCGTCCGGGACCGCCCGGGACCGCACGGGACCGCCCGGGACCGCCCCGGACCGCCGGGGACCGCACGGGACCGCCCGGGACCGCCCGGACCGCCGGGGACCGCCCCGGACCGCCCGGGACCGCCCCGGACCGCCCGGGACCGCCCGGGACCACCCGGGACCGCCCAGGACCCCCCGGGAACGCCCGGGACCGCCTGGGACCGCCTGGGACCGCCCGGGACCGCCCTGGACCGCCCGGGACTGCCCTGGAACGCTCGGGACCGCCCGAGACCGCCCGGGACTGCCCTGGAACGCTCGGGACCGCCCGGGACGGTCCGGACCGTCCGGGACCACCCGGGACCGCACGGGACCGCCCGGGACCGCACCGGACCGCCCGGGGACCGCCCCGGACCGCCGGGACCGCCCCGGACCGCCCGGGACCACCCGGACCGCCTGGGACCGCCCCGGACCGCCTGGGACCGCCCCGGACCACCCGGCACCGCCCCGGACCGCCCGGGACCGCCCGGGACCGCCCGGGACCACCCGGGACCGCCCTGGAACGCCCGGGACCGCCCGGGACCGCCCGGGACCGCCCGGGACTGCCCGGGACTGCCCGGGACCGCCCGGGACCGCCCTGGACCGCCACGGACCGCCCGGGACTGCCCGGGACCGCCCGGGACCGCCCGGGACCGCCCGGGACCGCCCGGGACCGCCCGGGTCCGCCCGGGACCGCCCCGGACCGCCCGGGACCGGCCGGGACCGCCCTGGACTGCCCGGGACCGCCCGGACCGCCCGGGACAGCCCCCGACCGCCCGGGACCGCCTGGGACCGCCCGGGACCGCCCGGGACGCCCGGGACCGCCCCGGACCGCCCGGCACCGCCCGGGACCGCCCCGGACCGCCACGGACCGCCCAGGACCGCCCGGGAACCGCCCGGGACCGCCCGGGACCGCCAGGACCGCCCCGGACCGCCCGGGACCACCCGGGACTGCACCGGACCGCCACGGACCGCCTGGGACCGCCCGGGACCGCCCGGGAACGCCGGTGACCGCCCGGGACCGCCCCGGACCACCCGGGACTGCCCGGGACCGCCCGGGACTGCCTGGGACCGCCCGGGACCACCCGGGACTGCCCGGACCGCCCGGGACTGCCCCGGACCCGCCCGGGACCGCCCCGGACCGCCCGGGACCGCCCAGGACCACCCGGGACCGCCCAGGACCGCACGGGAATGCCCGGGACCGCCTGGGACCGCCTGGGACCGCCCGGGACCGCCCTGGACCGCCCGGGACTGCCCTGGAACGCTCGGGACCGCCCGGGACCGCCCAGGACCGCCCGGGACTGCCCGGGACCGCCCGGGACCGTCTGGACCGTCCGGGACCACCCGGGACCGCACGGGACCGCCCGGGACCGCACCGGACCGCCCGGGACCGCCCCGGACCGCCCGGGACCGCCCCGGACCGCCCGGGACCGCCCCGGACCGCCCGGGACCGCCCCGGACCACACGGGACTGCCCCGGGACCACAGGGGACCGCCCGGGACCGCCCGGGACCGCCCGGCACCGCCCAGGACCGCCGGGACCGCTCGGGACCGCCCGGGACCGCCCCCGGACCGCCCGGGACCGCCCCGGACCGCCCGGGACCACCCCGGACTGCCCAGGACCGCCCGGGAACCGCCCGGGACCACCCGGGACCGCCCTGGAACGCCCGGGACCGCCCGGGACCGCCCGGGACCGCCCCGGACCGCCCGGGACCGCCCGGGACCGCCCCGGACCGCCCGGGACTGCCCCGGACCGCCCGGGACCGCCCCGGACCGACCGGGACCGCCCGGGACCACCCGGGACCGCCCAGGACCGCCCGGGAACGCCTGGGACCGCCTGGGACCGCCCGGGACCGCCCGGGACCGCCCGGCACCGCCCAGGACCGCCCAGGACCGCTTGGGACCGCCCGGGCCGCCCAGGACCGCCCGGGACCGCCCCGGACCGCCCGGGACCACCCCGGACTGCACGGGACCGCCCGGGAACGCCCGGGACCGCCCTGGAACGCCCGGGACCGCCCGGGACCGCCCGGGACCGCCCGGGACCGCCCGGGACCGTCCGGACCGTCCGGAACCGCCCGGGACCGCACGGGACCGCCCGGGACCGCCCCGGACCGCCGGGGACCGCCCCGGACCGCCCGGGACCGCCCCGACCGCCCGGGACTGCCCCGGACCGCCCGGGACCGCCCCGGACCGCCCGGGACCGCCCCGGACCGCCCGGGACCGCCCCGGACCGCCCTGGACCGCCCCGGACCGTCCGGGACCGCCCGGGACCGCCCGGGACTGCCCCGGACCGCCCGGGACCGCTCCGGACCGCCCTGGACCGCCCCGGACCGCCCGGGACCGCCCGGGACCGCCCGGGACCGCCCCGGACCGCCCGGGACCGCCCGGGACCGCCCTGGACCGCCACGGACCGCCAGGGACCGCCCAGGACCGCCCGGGACCGCCCGGGACCGCCCCGGACCGCCCGGGATCGCCCCGGACCGCCCGGGACCGCCCCGGACCGCCCGGGACCGCCCGGGACCACCCGGGACCGCCCGGGACCGCCCGGGACCGCCCGGGACCGACTGGGACCGCCCCGGACCGCCCGGGACCGCCCCGGACCGCCCGGGACCGCCCGGGACCGCCGAGGACCGCCCCGGACCGCCCTGGACCGCCCGGGACTGCACCGGACCGCCACGGACCGCCCGGGACCGCTTGGGACCGCCCGGGACCGCCCAGGACCGCCCGGGACCGCCCCGGACCGCCCGGGACCACCCCGGACTGCACGGGACCGCCCGGGAACGCCCGGGACCGCCCTGGAACGCCCGGGACCGCCCGGGACCGCCCGGGACCGCCCGGGACCGCCCGGGACCATCCGGACCGTCCGGAACGCCCGGGACCGCACGGGACCGCCCGGGACCGCCCCGGACCGCCGGGGACCGCCCCGGACCGCCCGGGACCGCCCCGGACCGCCCGGGACTGCCCCGGACCGCCCGGGACCGCCCCGGACCGCCCGGGACCGCCCCGGACCGCCCGGGACCGCCCCGGACCGCCCTGGACCGCCCCGGACCGTCCGGGACCGCCCGGGACCGCCCGGGACTGCCCCGGACCGCCCGGGACCGCTCCGGACCGCCCTGGACCGGCCCCGGACCGCCCGGGACCGCCCGGGACCGCCCGGGACCGCCCCGGACCGCCCGGGACCGCCCGGGACCGCTCCGGACCGCCACGGACCGCCAGGGACCGCCCAGGACCGCCCGGGACCGCCCGGGACCGCCCCGGACCGCCCGGGATCGCCCCGGACCGCCCGGGACCGCCCCGGACCGCCCGGGACCGCCCGGGACCACCCGGGACCGCCCGGGACCGCCCGGGACCGCCCGGGACCGACTGGGACCGCCCCGGACCGCCCGGGACCGCCCGGACCGCCCGGGACCGCCCGGGACCGCCCGGGACCGCCCCGGACCGCCCGGATCGCCCGGACCGCCCGGGACCGCCCCGGACCGCCCGGGACCGCCCGGGACCACCCGGGACCGCCCGGGACCGCCCGGGACCGCCCGGGACCGACTGGGACCGCCCCGGGACCGCCCGGGACCGCCCCGGACCGCCCGGGACCGCCCGGGACCGCCCAGGACCGCCCCGGACCACCCTGGACCGCCCGGGACTGCACCGGACCGCCACGGACCGCCCGGGACCGCTTGGGACCGCCCGGGACCGCCCAGGACCGCCCGGGACCGCCCCGGACCGCCCGGGACCACCCCGGACTGCACGGGACCGCCCGGGAACGCCCGGGACCGCCCTGGAACGCCCGGGACCGCCCGGGACCGCCCGGGACCGCCCGGGACCGCCCGGGACCATCCGGACCGTCCGGAACCGCCCGGGACCGCACGGGACCGCCCGGGACCGCCCCGGACCGCCGGGGACCGCCCCGGACCGCCCGGGACCGCCCTGGGACCGCCCGGGACTGCCCCGGACCGCCCGGGACCGCCCCGGACCGCCCGGGGACCGCCCCGGACCGCCGGGACCGCCCCGGACCGCCCTGGACCGCCCCGGACCGTCCGGGACCGCCCGGGACCGCCCGGGACTGCCCCGGACCGCCCGGGACCGCTCCGGACCGCCCTGGACCGCCCCGGACCGCCCGGGACCGCCCGGGACCGCCCGGGACCGCCCCGGACCGCCCGGGACCGCCCGGGACCGCCCCGGACCGCCACGGACCGCCAGGGACCGCCCAGGACCGCCCGGGACCGCCCGGGACCGCCCCGGACCGCCCGGGATCGCCCCGGACCGCCCGGGACCGCCCCGGACCGCCCGGGACCGCCCGGGACCACCCGGGACCGCCCGGGACCGCCCGGGACCGCCCGGGACCGACTGGGACCGCCCCGGACCGCCCGGGACCGCCCCGGACCGCCGGGACCGCCCGGGACCGCCCAGGACCGCCCCGGACCGCCCTGGACCGCCCGGGACTGCACCGGACCGCCACGGACCGCCTGGGACCGCCCGGGACCGCCCGGGACCGCCCGGGACCGCCCGGGACCGCCCCGGACCGCCCGGGACTGCCCCGGACCGCCCGGGACCGCCCCGGACCGCCCGGGACCGCCCGGGACCACCCGGGACCGCCCAGGACCGCCCGGGAACGCCCAGGACCGCCTGGGACCGCCTGGGACCGCCCGGGACCGCCCTGGACCGCCCGGACTGCCTGGAATGCTCAGGACCGCCCGAGACCGCCCGGGACTGCCCTGGAACGCTCGGGACCGCCCGGGACCGTCCGGACCGTCCGGGACTACCCGGGACCGCACGGGACCGCCCGGGACCGCCACCGGACCGCCCGGGACCGCCCGGACCGCCCGGACGCCCGGACCGCCCGGGACCGCCCACCGCCCCGGGACCGCCGGGGACCGCCCCAGACCGCCTGGGACCGCCCCGCACCGCCCGCCACCGCCCCGGACCGCCCGGGACCGCCCGGGACCGCCCGGAAACACCCGGGACCGACCTTGAACGCCCGGACCGGCCCGGGACCGCCCGGGACCGCCCGGGACTGCCCGGGACCGCCCGGGACCGCCCGGGACCGCCCCGGACCGCCACGGACCGCCCGGGACTGCCCGGGACCGCCCGGGACCGCCCGGGACCGCCCGGGACCGCCCGGGTCCGCCCGGGACCGCCCCGGACCGCCCGGGACCGCCCGGGACCGCTCGGGACTGCCTGGGACCGCCCCGGACCGCCCGGGACAGCCCCGGACCGCCCGGGACTGCCCCGGACCGCCCGGGACTGCCCCGGACCGCCCGGGACCGCCCCGGACCGCCCGGGACCGCCCGGGACCGCCCCGGACCGCCCGGGACTGCCCCGGACCGCCCGGGACCGCCCCGGACCGCCCGGGACCGCCCGGGTCCGCCTGGGACCGCCCCGGACCGCCCGGGACCGCCCGGGACCGCTCGGGACTGCCTGGGACCGCCCCGGACCGCCCGGGACAGCCCGGGACCGCCCGGGACCGCCACGGACCGCCCGGGACCGCCCGGGACCGCCCGGGACCGCCCGGGACCGCCCGGGACTGCCTGGGACCGCCCCGGACCGCCCGGGACAGCCCCGGACCGCCCGGGACTGCCCCGGACCGCCCGGGACTGCCCCGGACCGCCCGGGACCGCCCCGGACCGCCCGGGACCGCCCGGGACCGCCCGGGTCCGCCCGGGACCGCCCCGGACCGCCCGGGACCGCCCGGGACCGCTCGGGACTGCCTGGGACCGCCCCGGACCGCCCGGGACAGCCCCGGACCGCCCGGGACTGCCCCGGACCGCCCGGGACTGCCCCGGACCGCTCGGGACCGCCCGGACCGCCCGGGACCGCCCGGGACCGCCCGGGTCCGCCCGGGACCGCCCCGGACTGCCCGGGACCGCCCGGGACCGCCCGGGACTGCCCGGGACCGCCCGGGACCGCCCGGGACCGCCCGGGACCGCCCGGGACCGCCTGGGACCGCCCGGACCGCCCGGGACCGCCCGGGACCGCCCGAGACCGCCCGGGACCACCCGGGACCGCCCGGGACCGCCCGGGACCGCCCGGGACCGCCTGGGACCGCCCCGGACCGCCCGGGACCGCCCCGGACCGCCAGGACCGCCCCCGGACCGCCCGGGACCGCCCCGGACCGCCCGGGACCGCCCGGGACCGCCTGGGACCGCCCCGGACCGCCCGGGACCGCCCCGGACCGCCCGCGACCGCCCCGGACCGCCCGGGACCGCCCCGGACCGCCCGGGACCGCCCCGGACCGCCCGGGACCGCCCTGGACCGCTCGGGACTGCCCGGGACCGCCCCGGACCGCCCGGAACCGCCCGGGACCGCTCCGGACCGCCCGGGACCGCCCCGGACCGCCCGGGACCGCCCGGGACCGCCCGGGACCGCCCGGCACCTCCCAGGACCGCCCGGGAGCGCCCGGGACCGCCCGGGACCGCCCCAGACCGCCCGGGACCGCCCCGGACCGCCCGGGACCACCCCGGACTGCCCGGGACCGCCCGGGACCGGCCGGGACCGCCCGGGACCGCCCCGGACCGCCTGGGACCGCCCGGGACCACCGGGACCGCCCGGGACCGCCCGGGACCGCCCGGGACCGCCTGGGACCGCCCCGGACCGCCCGGGACCGCCCGGGACCGCCCGAGACCGCCCGGGACCACCCGGGACCGCCTGGGACCGCCCCGGACCGCCCGGGACCGCCCCGGACCGCCAGGGACCGCCCCGGACCGCCCGGGACCGCCCCGGACCGCCCGGGACCGCCCGGGACCGCCTGGGACCGCCCCGGACCGCCCGGGACCGCCCCGGACCGCCCGCGACCGCCCCGGACCGCCCGGGACCGCCCGGACCACCCGGGACCGCCCCGGACCGCCCGGGACCGCCTGGACCGCTCGGGACTGCCCGGGACTGCCCCGGACCGCCCGGAACCGCCCGGGACCGCCCCGGACCGCCCCGGGACCGCCCCGGACCGCCCGGGACCGCCCGGGACCGCCCGGGACCGCCCGGCACCTCCCAGGACCGCCCGGGAGCGCCCGGGACCGCCCGGGACCGCCCCAGACCGCCCGGGACCGCCCGGACCGCCCGGGACCACCCCGGACTGCCCGGGACGCCCGGGACCGGCCGGGACCGCCCGGGACCGCCCGTGACCGCCCGGGACCGCCCCGTACCGCCCGGGACCGCCCGGGACCGCCCGGGACCGCCCCGGACCGCCCGGGACCGCCCCGGACCGCCCGGGACCGCCCGGGACCGCCCGGGACCGCCCGGGACCGCCCGGGACCGCCCTGGACGCTCGGGACTGCCCGGGACCGCCCCGGACCGCCCGGAACCGCCCGGGACCGCCCCGGACCGCCCGGGACCGCCCCGGACCGCCCGGGACCGCCCGGGACCGCCCGGGACCGCCCGGCACCTCCCAGGACCGCCCGGGAGCGCCCGGGACCGCCCGGGACCGCCCCAGACCGCCCGGGACCGCCCCGGACCGCCCGGGACCACCCCGGACTGCCCGGGACCGCCCGGGACCGGCCGGGACCGCCCGGGACCGCCGGTGACCGCCCGGGACCGCCCGGGACCGCCCGGGACCGCCCGGGACCGCCCGGGACCGCCCCGGACCGCCCGGGACCACCCCGGACCGCCCGGGACCGCCCGGGACCGCCGGGACCGCCCGGGACCGCCCGGGACCGCCCGGGACCGCCCTGGAACGCCCGGGACCGCCCGGGACCGCCCGGGACCGCCCGGGACCGTCCGGACCGTCCGGGACCGCCCGGGACCGCACGGGACCGCCCGGAACCGCCCCGGACCGCCCGGGACCGCCCCGGACCGCCCGGGACCGCCCCGGACCGCCGGGACTGCCCCGGACCGCCCGGGACCGCCCCGGACCGCCCGGGACCGCCCCGGACCACCCGGGACCGCCCCGGACCGCCCGGGACCGCCCCGGACCGCCCGGGACTGCCCCGGACCGCCCGGGACCGCCCCGGACCGCCCGGGACCGCCCCGGACCGCCCGGGACCGCCCGGGACCACCCGGGACCGCCCGGGACCGCCGGGACCGCCCGGGACCGCCTGGGACCGCCCCGGACCGCCCGGGACCGCCCCGGACCGCCGGGACCGCCCGGGACCAGTCACGGGACCGCCCGGGACCGCCCCGGACCGCCAGGGACCGCCCGGACCGCCCGGGACCGCCCCGGACCGCCCGGGACCGCCCGGGACCGCCTGGGACCGCCCCGGACCGCCCGGGACCGCCCCGGACCGCCCGCGACCGCCCCGGACCGCCCGGGACCGCCCCGGACCGCCCGGGACCGCCCCGGACCGCCCGCGACCGCCCTGGACCTCTCGGGACTGCCCGGGACCGCCCCGGACCGCCCGGAACCGCCCGGGATCGCCCCGGACCGCCCGGGACCGCCCCGGACCGCCCGGGACCGCCCCGGACCGCCCGGGACCGCCCGGGACCGCCTGGGACCGCCCCGGACCGCCCGGGACCGCCCCCGGACCGCCCGCGACCGCCCCGGACCGCCCGGGACCGCCCCGGACCGCCCGGGACCGCCCCGGACCGCCCGCGACCGCCTGGACCTCTCGGGACTGCCCGGGACCGCCCCGGACCGCCCGGAACCGCCCGGGACCGCCCCGGACCGCCCGGGACCGCCCCGGACCGCCCGGGACCGCCCGGGACCGCCCGGGGACCGCCCGGCACCTCCCAGGACCGCCCGGGAGCGCCCGGGACCGCCCGGGACCGCCCCAGACCGCCCGGGACCGCCCCGGACCGCCCGGGACCACCCCGGACTGCCCGGGACCGCCCGGGACCGGCCGGGACCGCCCGGGACCGCCCCGGACCGCCTGGGACCGCCCGGGACCACCCGGGACCGCCCGGGACCGCCCGGGACCGCCCGGGACCGCCTGGGACCGCCCCGGACCGCCCGGGACCGCCCGGGACCGCCCGAGACCGCCCGGGACCACCCGGGACCGCCCGGGACCGCCCGGGACCGCCCGGGACCGCCTGGGACCGCCCCGGACCGCCCGGGACCGCCCCGGACGCCAGGGACCGCCCCGGACCGCCCGGGACCGCCCCGGACCGCCCGGGACCGCCCGGGACCGCCTGGGACCGCCCCGGACCGCCCGGGACCGCCCCGGACCGCCCGCGACCGCCCCGGACCGCCCGGGACCGCCCCGGACCACCCGGGACCGCCCCGGACCGCCCGGGACCGCCCTGGACCGCTCGGGACTGCCCGGGACTGCCCCGGACCGCCCGGAACCGCCCGGGACCGCCCGGACCGCCCGGGACCGCCCCGGACCGCCCGGGACCGCCCGGGACCGCCCGGGACCGCCCGGCACCTCCCAGGACCGCCCGGGAGCGCCCGGGACCGCCCGGGACCGCCCCAGACCACCCGGGACCGCCCCGGACCGCCCGGGACCACCCCGGACTGCCCGGGACCGCCCGGGACCGGCCGGGACCGCCCGGGACCGCCCGTGACCGCCCGGGACCGCCCCGTACCGCCCGGGACCGCCCGGGACCGCCCGGGACCGCCCCGGACCGCCCGGGACCGCCCCGGACCGCCCGGGACCGCCCGGGACCGCCCGGGACTGCCCGGGACCGCCCGGGACCGCCCTGGACCGCTCGGGACTGCCCGGGACCGCCCCGGACCGCCCGGAACCGCCCGGGACCGCCCCGGACCGCCCGGGACCGCCCCGGACCGCCCGGGACCGCCCGGGACCGCCCGGGACCGCCCGGCACCTCCCAGGACCGCCCGGGAGCGCCCGGGACCGCCCGGGACCGCCCCAGACCGCCCGGGACCGCCCCGGACCGCCCGGGACCACCCCGGACTGCCGGGACCGCCCGGGACCGGCCGGGACCGCCCGGGACCGCCGGTGACCGCCGGGACCGCCCGGGACCGCCCGGGACCGCCCGGGACCGCCCGGGACCGCCCCGGACCGCCCGGGACCACCCCGGACCGCCCGGGACCGCCCGGGACCGCCCGGGACCGCCCGGGACCGCCCGGGACCGCCCGGGACCGCCCGGGACCGCCCTGGAACGCCCGGGACCGCCCGGGACCGCCCGGGACCGCCCGGGACCGTCCGGACCGTCCGGGACCGCCCGGGACCGCACGGGACCGCCCGGAACCGCCCCGGACCGCCCGGGACCGCCCCGGACCGCCCGGGACCGCCCCGGACCGCCCGGGACTGCCCCGGACCGCCCGGGACCGCCCCGGACCGCCCGGGACCGCCCCGGACCACCCGGGACCGCCCCGGACCGCCCGGGACCGCCCCGGACCGCCCGGGACTGCCCCGGACCGCCCGGGACCGCCCCGGACCGCCCGGGACCGCCCCGGACCGCCCGGGACCGCCCGGGACCACCCGGGACCGCCCGGGACCGCCCGGGACCGCCCGGGACCGCCTGGGACCGCCCCGGACCGCCCGGGACCGCCCCGGACCGCCCGGGACCGCCCGGGACCGCCCGGGACCGCCGGGACCGCCTGGGACCGCCCCGGACCGCCCGGGACCGCCCCGGACCGCCAGGGACCGCCCCGGACCGCCCGGGACCGCCCCGGACCGCCCGGGACCGCCCGGACCGCCTGGGACCGCCCGGACCGCCCGGGACCGCCCCGGACCGCCCGCGACCGCCCCGGACCGCCCGGGACCGCCCCGGACCGCCCGGGACCGCCCCGGACCGCCCGCGACCGCCCTGGACCTCTCGGGACTGCCCGGGACCGCCCCGGACCGCCCGGAACCGCCGGGACCGCCCCGGACCGCCCGGGACCGCCCCGGACCGCCCGGGACCGCCCGGGACCGCCCGGGACCGCCCGGCACCTCCCAGGACCGCCCGGGAGCGCCCGGGACCGCCCGGGACCGCCCCAGACCGCCCGGGACCGCCCCGGACCGCCCGGGACCACCCCGGACTGCCCGGGACCGCCCGGGACCGGCCGGGACCGCCCGGGACCGCCCGTGACCGCCCGGGACCGCCCGGGACCGCCCGGGACCGCCCGGGACCGCCCCGGACCGCCCGGGACCGCCCCGGACCGCCCGGGACCGCCCGGGACCGCCCGGGACCGCCCGGGACCGCCCGGGACCGCCCTGGACAGCCGTGGAACGCCCGGGACCGCCCGGGACCGCCCGGGACCGCCCGGGACCGTCCGGACCGTCCGGGACCGCCCGGGACCGCACGGGACCGCCCGGAACCGCCCCGGACCGCCCGGGACCGCCCCGGACCGCCCGGGACCGCCCCGGACCGCCCGGGACTGCCCCAGACCGCCCGGGACCGCCCCGGACCGCCCGGGACCGCCCCGGACCGCCCGGGACCGCCCCGGACCGCCCGGGACCGCCCAGGACCGCCCTGGACCGCCCCGGACCGCCCGGGACCGCCCGGGACCGCCCGGGATCGCCCCGGACCGCCCGGACCGCCCAGGACCGCCCCGGACCGCCACGGACCGCCCGGGACCGCCGGGACCACCCGGGACAGCCCGACCGCCCGGGACCGCCCCGGACAGCCCGGGACCGACCCGGACCGCCCGGGACCGCCCGGGACCACCCGGGACCGCCCGGGACCGCCCGGGACCCACCCGGGACCGCCCGAGACCGCCCGGGACCACCCAGGACCGCCCGGGACCGCCCGGGACCGCCCGGGACCGCCTGGGACCGCCCCGGACCGCCCGGGACCGCCCCGGACCGCCAGGGACCGCCCCGGACCGCCCGGGACCGCCCGGGACCGCCCGGGACCGCCCGGGACCGCCTGGGACCGCCCCGGACCGCCCGGTACCGCCCCGGACCGCCCGCGACAGCCCCGGAACGCCCGGGACCGCCCCGGACCGCCCGGGACCGCCCCGGACCGCCCGGGACCGGCCTGGACCGCCCGGGACTGCCCGGGACCGCCCCGGGACCGCCCGGAACCGCCCGGGACCGCCCCGGACCGCCCGGACCGCCCCGGACCGCCCGGGACCGCCCGGGACCGCCCGGGACCGCCCGGCACCTCCCAGGACCGCCCGGGACCGCCCGGGACCGCCCGGGACCGCCCCAGACCGCCCGGGACCGCCCCGGACCGCCCGGGACCACCCCGGGACTGCCCGGGGACCCGCCCGGGACCGGCCTGGACCGCCCGGGACCGCCCGTGACCGCCCGGGACCGCCCGGGACCGCCCGGGACCGCCCGGGACCGCCCGGGACCGCCCCGGACCGCCCGGGACCACCCCGGACCGCCCGGGACCGCCCGGGACCGCCCGGGACCGCCCGGGACCGCCCGGGACCGCCCTGGAACGCCCGGGACCGCCCGGGACCGCCCGGGACCGCCCGGGACCGTCCGGACCGTTCCGGGACCGCCCGGGACCGCACGGGACCGCCCGGAACCGCCCCGGACCGCCAGGGACCGCCCGGACCGCCCAGGGACCGCCCCGGACCGCCCGGGACTGCCCCGGACCGCCCGGGACCGCCCCGGACCGCCCGGGACTGCCCGGACCGCCCGGGACCGCCCCGGACCGCCCGGGACCGCCCAGGACCGCCCTGGACCGCCCCGGACCGCCCGGGACCGCCCGGGACCGCCCGGGACCGCCCCGGACCGCCCGGGACCGCCCAGGACCACCCCGGACCGCCACGGACCGCCCCGGGACCGCCCGGGACCACCCGGGACAGCCCCGGACCGCCCGGGACCGCCCCGGACCGCCCGGACCGCCCCGGACCGCCCGGGACCGCCCGGGACCACCCGGGACCGCCCGGGACCGCCCGGGACCGCCCGGGACCGATGGGACCGCCCCGGACCGCCCGGGACCGCCCCGGACCGCCCGGGACCGCCCCGGACTGCCCAGGACCGCCCCGGACCGCCCAGGACCGCCCGGGACTGCACCGGACCGCCACGGACCGCCTGGGACCGCCCGGGACCGCCCGGGACCGCCCGGGACCGCCCCAGACCGCCCGGGACCGCCCCGGACCGCCCGGGACTGCCCCGGACCGCCCTGGACCGCCCCGGACTGCCCGGGACCGCCCGGGACCGCCCGGGACCGCCCCGGACCGCCCGGGACCGCCCCGGACCGCCCTGGACCGCCCCGGACCGCCCGGGACCGCCCGGGACCGCCCGGGACCGCCCCGGACCGCCCGGGACCGCCCGGGGACCGCCCCGGACCGCCACGGACCGCCCGGGACCGCCCGGGACCGCCCGGGACCGCCCGGGACCGCCCCGGACCGCCCGGGACCGCCCCGGACCGCCCGGGACCGCCCCGGACCGCCCGGGACCGCCCGGGACCACCCGGGACCGCCCGGGACCGCCCGGGACCGCCCGGGACCGACTGGGACCGCCCCGACCACCCGGGACCGCCCCGGACCGCCCGGGGACCGCCCGGGACCGCCCAGGACCGCCCCGGACCACCCGGGACCACCCGGGACTGCACCGGACCGCCACGGACCGCCTGGGACCACCCGGACCGCCCGGGACCGCCCGGGACCGCCCGGGACCACCCCGGAGCACCCGGGACTGCCCCGGACCGCCCGGGACCGCCCCGGACCGCCCGGGACCGCCCGGGACCACCCGGGACCGCCCAGGACCGCCCGGGAACGCCCGGAGACCGCCTGGGACCGCCTGGGACCGCCCGGGACCGCCCCTGGACCGCCCGGGACTGCCCTGGAACGCTCGGGACCGCCCGAGACCGCCCGGGACTGCCCTGGAACGCTCGGGACCGCCCGGGACCGTCCGGACCGTCCGGGACTACCCGGGACCGCACGGGACCGCCCGGGACCGCACCGGACCGCCCGGGACCGCCCCGGACCGCCCGGGACCGCCCCGGACCGCCCGGGACCGCCCCGGACCGCCCGGGACCGCCCCGGACCGCCCGGGACCGCCCGGGACCGCCCGAGACTGCCCGGGACCGCCCGGGACCGCCCGGGACCGCCCCGGACCGCCACGGACCGCCCGGGACTGCCCGGGACCGCCCGGGACCGCCCGGGACCGCCCGGGTCCGCCCGGGACCGCCCCGGACCGCCCGGGACCGCCCGGGACCGCCCGGGACTGCCCGGGACCGCCCCGGACCGCCCGGGACAGCCCCGGACCGCCCGGGACCGCCCCGGACCGCCCGGGACTGCCCCGGACCGCCCGGGACCGCCCCGGACCGCCCGGGACCGCCCGGGACCGCCCGTGTCCGCCCGGGACCGCCCCGGACCGCCCGGGACTGCCCGGGACCGCCCCGGACCGCCCGGGACCGCCCAGGACCGCCCGGGACCGCCCCGGACCGCCCGGGACCGCCCCGGACCGCCCGGGACCGCCCGGGACCACCCGGGACCGCCCGGGACCGCCCGGGACCGCCCGGGACCGCCTGGGACCGCCCCGGACCGCCCGGGACCGCCCGGGACCGCCCCGGACCGCCCGGGACCGCCCCGGACCGCCAGGGACAGCCCCGGACCGCCCGGGACCGCCCCGGACCGCCCGGGACCGCCCGGGACCGCCTGGGACCGCCCCGGACCGCCCGGGACTGCCCCGGACCGCCCGCGACCGCCCCGGACCGCCCGGGACCGCCCCGGACCGCCCGGGACCGCCCCGGACCGCCTGGGACCGCCCTGGACCGCTCGGGACTGCCCGGGACCGCCCCGGACCGCCCGGAACCGCCCGGGACCGCCCCGGACCGCCCGGGACCGCCCCGGACCGCCCGGGACCGCCCGGGACCGCCCGGGACCGCCCGGCACCTCCCAGGACCGCCCGGGAGCGCCCGGGACCGCCCGGGACCGCCCCAGACCGCCCGGGACCGCCCCGGACCGCCCGGGACCACCCCGGACTGCCCGGGACCGCCCGGGACCGGCCTGGACCGCCCGGGACCGCCCGTGACCGCCCGGGACCACCCGGGACCGCCCGGGACCGCCCGGGACCGCCCCGGACCGCCCGGGACCGCCCGGGACCTCCCGGGACCGCCCGGGACCGCCCGGGACCGCCCGGGACCGCCCTGGACAGCCCTGGAACGCCCGGGACCGCCCGGGACCGCCCGGGACCGCCCGGGACCGTCCGGACCGTCCGGGACCGCCCGGGACCGCACGGGACCGCCCGGAACCGCCCCGGACCGCCCGGGACCGCCCTGGACCGCCCGGGACTGCCCTGGAACGCTCGGGACCGCCCGAGACCGCCCGGGACTGCCCTGGAACGCTCGGGACCGCCCGGGACCGTCCGGACCGTCCGGGACTACCCGGGACCGCACGGGACCGCCCGGGACCGCACCGGACCGCCCGGGACCGCCCCGGACCGCCCGGGACCGCCCCGGACCGCCCGGGACCGCCCCGGACCGCCCGGGACCGCCCCGGACCGCCCGGGACCGCCCGGGACCGCCCGAGACTGCCCGGGACCGCCCGGGACCGCCCGGGACCGCCCCGGACCGCCACGGACCGCCCGGGACTGCCCGGGACCGCCCGGGACCGCCCGGGACCGCCCGGGTCCGCCCGGGACCGCCCCGGACCGCCCGGGACCGCCCGGGACCGCCCGGGACTGCCCGGGACCGCCCCGGACCGCCCGGGACAGCCCCGGACCGCCCGGGACCGCCCCGGACCGCCCGGGACTGCCCCGGACCGCCCGGGACCGCCCCGGACCGCCCGGGACCGCCCGGGACCGCCCGTGTCCGCCCGGGACCGCCCCGGACCGCCCCGGGACTGCCCGGGACCGCCCCGGACCGCCCGGGACCGCCCAGGACCGCCCGGGACCGCCCCGGACCGCCCGGGACCGCCCCGGACCGCCCGGGACCGCCCGGGACCACCCGGGACCGCCCGGGACCGCCCGGGACCGCCCGGGACCGCCTGGGACCGCCCCGGACCGCCCGGGACCGCCGGGACCGCCCCGGACCGCCCGGGACCGCCCCGGACCGCCAGGGACAGCCCCGGACCGCCCGGGACCGCCCCGGACCGCCCGGGACCGCCCGGGACCGCCTGGGACCGCCCCGGACCGCCCGGGACTGCCCCGGACCGCCCGCGACCGCCCCGGACCGCCCGGGACCGCCCCGGACCGCCCGGGACCGCCCCGGACCGCCTGGGACCGCCTGGACCGCTCGGGACTGCCCGGGACCGCCCCGGACCGCCCGGAACCGCCCGGGACCGCCCCGGACCGCCCGGACCGCCCCGGACCGCCCGGGACCGCCCGGGACCGCCCGGGACCGCCCGGCACCTCCCAGGACCGCCCGGGAGCGCCCGGGACCGCCCGGGACCGCCCCAGACCGCCCGGGACCGCCCCGGACCGCCCGGGACCACCCCGGACTGCCCGGACCGCCCGGGACCGGCCTGGACCGCCCGGGACCGCCCGTGACCGCCCGGGACCACCCGGGACCGCCCGGGACCGCCCGGGACCGCCCCGGACCGCCCGGGACCGCCCGGGACCTCCCGGGACCGCCCGGGACCGCCCGGGACCGCCCGGGACCGCCCTGGACAGCCCTGGAACGCCCGGGACCGCCCGGGACCGCCCGGGACCGCCCGGGACCGTCCGGACCGTCCGGGACCGCGCGGGACCGCACGGGACCGCCCGGAACCGCCCCGGACCGCCCGGGACCGCCGCCGGACCGCCCGGGACCACCCCGGACCGCCCGGGACTGCCCCGGACCGCCCGGGACCGCCCCGGACCGCCCGGGACCGCCCCGGACCGCCCGGGACCGCCCCGGACCGCCCGGACCGCCCAGGACCGCCCTGGACCGCCCCGGACCGCCCGGGACCGCCCGGGACCGCCCGGGACCGCCCCGGACCGCCCGGGACCGCCCAGGACCGCCCCGGACCGCCACGGACCGCCCGGGACCGCCCGGGACCACCCGGGACAGCCCCGGACCGCCCGGGACCGCCCCGGACCGCCCGGGACCGCCCCGGACCGCCCGGGACCGCCCGGGACCACCCGGGACCGCCCGGGACCGCCCGGGACCGCCCGGGACCGCCCGAGACCGCCCGGGACCACCCAGGACCGCCCGGGACCGCCCGGGACCGCCCGGGACCGCCTGGGACCGCCCCGGACCGCCCGGGACCGCCCCGGACCGCCAGGGACCGCCCCGGACCGCCCGGGACCGCCCCGGACCGCCCGGGACCGCCCGGGACCGCCTGGGACCGCCCCGGACCGCCCGGGACCGCCCCGGACCGCCCGCGACAGCCCCGGACTGCCCGGGACCGCCCCGGACCGCCCGGGACCGCCCCGGACCGCCCGGGACCGCCCTGGACCGCCCGGGACTGCCCGGGACCGCCCCGGACCGCCCGGAACCGCCCGGGACCGCCCCGGACCGCCCGGGACCGCCCCGGACCGCCCGGGACCGCCCGGGACCGCCCGGGACCGCCCGGCACCTCCCAGGACCGCCCGGGACCGCCCGGGACCGCCCGGGACCGCCCCAGACCGCCCGGGACGCCCCGGACCCGCCCGGGACCACCCCGGACTGCCCGGGACCGCCCGGGACCGGCCGGGACCGCCCGGGACCGCCCGTGACCGCCCGGGACCGCCCGGGACCGCCCGGGACCGCCCGGGACCGCCCCGGACCGCCCGGGACCACCCCGGACCGCCCGGGACCGCCCGGGACCGCCCGGGACCGCCCGGGACCGCCCGGGACCGCCCTGGAACGCCGGGACCGCCCGGGACCGCCCGGGACCGCCCGGGACCGCCCGGGACCGTCCGGACCGTCCGGGGACCGCCCGGGACCGCACGGGACCGCCCGGAACCGCCCGGACCGCCCGGGACCGCCCCGGACCGCCCGGGACCGCCCCGGACCGCCCGGGACTGCCCCGGACCGCCCGGGACCGCCCCGGACCGCCCGGGACCGCCCCGGACCGCCCGGGACCGCCCCGGACCGCCGGGACCGCCCAGGACCGCCCTGGACCGCCCCGGACCGCCCGGGACCGCCCGGGACCGCCCGGGACCGCCCCGGACCGCCCGGGACCGCCCAGGACCGCCCCGGACCGCCACGGACCGCCCGGACCGCCCGGGACCACCCGGGACAGCCCCGGACCGCCCGGGACCGCCCCGGACCCCCCGGGACCGCCCCGGACCGCCCGGGACCGCCCGGGACCACCCGGGACCGCCCGGGACCGCCCGGGACCGCCCGGGACCGACTGGGACCGCCCCGGACCGCCCGGGACCGCCCCGGACCGCCCGGGACCGCCCCGGACCGCCCAGGACCGCCCCGGACCGCCCAGGACCGCCCGGGACTGCACCGGACCGCCACGGACCGCCTGGGACCGCCCGGGACCGCCCGGGACCGCCCGGGACCGCCCCGGACCGCCCGGGACCGCCCAGGACCGCCCGGGACTGCCCCGGACCGCCCTGGACCGCCCCGGACTGCCCGGGACCGCCCGGGACCGCCCGGGACCGCCCCGGACCGCCCGGGACCGCCCCGGACCGCCCCTGGACCCCCCCGGACCGCCCGGGACCGCCCGGGACCGCCCGGGACCGCCCCGGACCGCCCGGGACCGCCCGGGACCGCCCCGGACTGCCACGGACCGCCCGGGACCGCGCGGGACCGCCCGGGACCGCCCGGGACCGCCCCGGACCGCCCGGGACCGCCCCGGACCGCCCGGGACCGCCCCGGACCGCCCGGGACCGCCCGGGACCACCCGGGACCGCCCGGGACCGCCCGGGACCGCCCGGGAACGACCGGGACCGCCCCGGACCGCCCGGGACCGCCCCGGACCGCCCGGGACCGCCAGGGACCGCCCAGGACCGCCCCGGACCGCCTGGGACCGCCCGGGACTGCACCGGACCGCCACGGACCGCCTGGGACCACCCGGGACCGCCCGGGACCGCCCGGGACCGCCCGGGACCACCCCGGAGCACCCGGGACTGCCCGGACCGCCCGGGACCGCCCCGGACCGCCCGGGACCGCCCCGGACCGCCCGGGACCGCCCCGGACCGCCCGGGACTGCCCCGGACCGCCCTGGACCGCCCCGGACTGCCCGGGACCGCCCGGGACCGCCCGGGACCGCCCCGGACCGCCCGGGACCGCCCCGGACCGCCCTGGACCGCCCCGGACCGCCCGGGACCGCCCGGGACCGCCCGGGACCGCCCCGGACCGCCCGGGACCGCCCGGGACCGCCCCGGACCGCCACGGACCGCCCGGGACCGCCCGGGACCGCCCGGGACCGCCCGGGACCGCCCCGGACCGCCCGGACCGCCCCGGACCGCCCGGGACCGCCCCGGACCGCCCGGGACCGCCCGGGACCACCCGGGACCGCCCGGGACCGCCCGGGACCGCCCGGGACCGACCGGGACCGCCCCGGACCGCCCGGGACCGCCCCGGACCGCCCGGGACCGCCAGGGACCGCCCAGGACCGCCCCGGACCGCCTGGGACCGCCCGGGACTGCACCGGACCGCCACGGACCGCCTGGGACCACCCAGGACCGCCCGGGACCGCCCGGGACCGCCCGGGACCACCCCGGAGCACCCGGGACTGCCCCGGACCGCCCGGGACCGCCCCGGACCGCCCGGGACCGCCCGGGACCACCCGGGACCGCCCAGGACCGCCCGGGAACGCCCGGGACCGCCTGGGACCGCCTGGGACCGCCCGGGACCGCCCTGGACCGCCCGGGACTGCCCTGGAACGCTCGGGACCGCCCGAGACCGCCCGGGACTGCCCTGGAACGCTCGGGACCGCCCGGGACCGTCCGGACCGTCCGGGACTACCCGGGACCGCACGGGACCGCCCGGGACCGCACCGGACCGCCCGGGACCGCCCCGGACCGCCCGGGACCGCCCCGGACCGCCCGGGACCGCCCCGGACCGCCCGGGACCGCCCCGGACCGCCCGGGACCGCCCCAGACCGCCCGGGACCGCCCGGGACCGCCCGGGACCACCCGGGACCGCCCTGGAACGCCCGGGACCGCCCGGGACCGCCCGGGACCGCCCGAGACTGCCCGGGACCGCCTGGGACCGCCCGGGACCGCCCCGGACCTCCACGGACCGCCCGGGACTGCCCGGGACCGCCCGGGACCGCCCGGGACCGCCCGGGACCGCCCGGGTCCGCCCGGGACCGCCCCGGACCGCCCGGGACCGCCCGGGACCGCCAGGGACTGCCCGGGACCGCCCCGGACCGCCCGGGACAGCCCCGGACCGCCCGGGACCGCCCCGGACCGCCCGGGACTGCCCCGGACCGCCCGGGACCGCCCCGGACCGCCC
This sequence comes from Petromyzon marinus, assembly GCF_048934315.1. Lineage (NCBI taxonomy): Eukaryota > Metazoa > Chordata > Hyperoartia > Petromyzontiformes > Petromyzontidae > Petromyzon > Petromyzon marinus. The sequence continues at coordinate 52,718 of NW_027422815.1, forward strand.
GGGACCGCCCGGACCGCCCGTGTCCGCCCGGGACCGCCCCGGACCGCCCGGGACTGCCCGGGACCGCCCCGGACCGCCCGGGACCGCCCAGGACCGCCCGGTACCGCCCCGGACCGCCCGGGACTGCCCCGGACCGCCCGGGACCGCCCCGGACCGCCCGGGACCGCCCGGGACCACCCGGGACCGCCCAGGACCGCCCGGGAACGCCCGGGACCACCTGGGACCGCCTGGGACCGCCCGGGACCGCCCTGGACCGCCCGGGACTGCCCTGGAACGCTCGGGACTGCCCGGGACCGCCCCGGACCGCCCGGGACCGCTCGGGACCGCCCGGGACCGCCCGGAACCGCCCGGGACCGCCCCGGACCGCCCGGGACCGCCCCGGACCGCCCGGGACCGCCCGGGACCGCCCGGGACCGCCCGGCACCGCCCAGGACCGCCCGGGACCGCCCGGGACCGCCCGGGACCGCCCCGGACCGCCCGGGACCGCCCCGGACCGCCCGGGACCACCCCGGACTGCCCGGGACCGCCCAGGACCGGCCGGGACCGCCCGGGACCGCTCAAGACCGCCCGGGACCGCCCGCGACCGCCCAGGACCGCCCGGGACCGCCCGGGACCGCCCGGGACCGCCCGGGACCGCCCTGGAACGCCCGGGACCGCCCGGGACCGCCCGGGACCGCCCGGGACCGCCCGGGACCGTCCGGACCGTCCGGGACCGCCCGGGACCGCACGGGACCGCCCGGAACCGCCCCGGACCGCCCGGACCGCCCCGGACCGCCCGGGACCGCCCCGGACCGCCCGGGACTGCCCCGGACCGCCCGGGACCGCCCCGGACCGCCCGAGACCGCCCCGGACCGCCCGGGACCGCCCCGGACCGCCCGGGACCGCCCAGGACCGCCCTGGACCGCCCCGGACCGCCCGGGACCGCCCGGGACCACCCGAGACCGCCCGGGACCGCCCGGGACCGCCCGGGACCGCCTGGGACCGCCCCGGACCGCCCGGGACCGCCCCGGACCGCCAGGGACCGCCCCGGACGGCCCGGGACCGCCCCGGACCGCCCGGGACCGCCCGGGACCGCCTGGGACCACCCCGGACCGCCCGGGACCGCCCCGGACCGCCCGCGACAGCCCCGGACCGCCCGCGACCGCCCGGACCCGCCCGGGACCGCCCCGGACCGCCCGGGACCGCCCTGGACCGCCCGGGACTGCCCGGGACCGCCCCGGACCGCCCGGAACCGCCCGGGACCGCCCCGGACCGCCAGGGACCGCCCCGGACCGCCCGGGACCGCCCGGGACCGCCCGGGACCGCCCGGCACCTCCCAGGACCGCCCGGGACCGCCCGGGACCGCCCGGGACCGCCCCAGACCGCCCGGGACCGCCCCGGACCGCCCGGGACCACCCCGGACTGCCCGGGACCGCCCGGGACCGGCCGGGACCGCCCGGGACCGCCCGTGACCGCCCGGGACCGCCCGGGACCGCCCGGGACCGCCCGGGACCGCCCCGGACCGCCCGGGACCACCCCGGACCGCCCGGGACCGCCCGGGACCGCCCGGGACCGCCCGGGACCGCCCGGGACCGCCCTGGAACGCCCGGGACCGCCCGGGACCGCCCGGGACCGCCCGGGACCGCCCGGGACCGTCCGGACCGTCCGGGACCGCCCGGGACCGCACGGGACCGCCCGGAACCGCCCCGGACCGCCCGGGACCGCCCGAACCGCCCGGGACCGCCCCGGACCGCCCGGGACTGCCCCGGGACCGCCCGGGACCGCCCCGGACCGCCCGGGACCGCCCTGGACCGCCCGGGACCGCCCCGGACCGCCCGGGACGCCCAGGACCGCCCTGGACCGCCCCGGACCGCCCGGGACCGCCCGGGACCGCCCGGACCGCCCCGGACCGCCCGGGACCGCCCAGGACCGCCCCGGACCGCCACGGACCGCCCGGGACCGCCCGGGACCACCCGGGACAGCCCCGGACCGCCCGGGACCGCCCCGGACCGCCCGGGACCGCCCCGGACCGCCCGGGACCGCCCGGGACCACCCGGGACCGCCCGGGACCGCCTGGGACCGCCCGGGACCGACTGGGACCTCCCCGGACCGCCCGGGACCGCCCCGGACCGCCGGGACCGCCCCGGACCGCCCAGGACCGCCCCGGACCGCCCAGGACCGCCCGGGACTGCACCGGACCGCCACGGACCGCCTGGGGACCGCCCGGGACCGCCCGGGACCTCCCGGGACCGCCCCGGACCGCCCGGGACCGCCCCGGACCGCCCGGGACTGCCCCGGACCGCCCTGGACCGCCCCGGACTGCCCGGGACCGCCCGGGACCGCCCGGGACCGCCCCGGACCGCCCGGGACCGCCCCGGACCGCCCTGGACCGCCCCGGACCGCCCGGGACCGCCCGGGACCGCCCGGGACCGCCCCGGACCGCCGGGACCGCCCGGGACCGCCCCGGACCGCCACGGACCGCCCGGGACCGCCCGGGACCGCCCGGGACCGCCCGGGACCGCCCCGGACCGCCCGGGACCGCCCCGGACCGCCCGGGACCGCCCCGGACCGCCCGGGACCGCCCGGGACCACCCGGGACCGCCCGGGACCGCCCGGGACCGCCCGGGACCGACCGGGACCGCCCCGGACCGCCCGGGACCGCCCCGGACCGCCCGGGACCGCCAGGGACCGCCCAGGACCGCCCCGGACCGCCTGGGACCGCCCGGGACTGCACCGGACCGCCACGGACCGCCTGGGACCACCCGGGACCGCCCGGGACCGCCCGGGACCGCCCGGGACCACCCCGGAGCACCCGGGACTGCCCCGGACCGCCCGGGACCGCCCCGGACCGCCCGGGACCGCCCGGGACCACCCGGGACCGCCCAGGACCGCCCGGGAACGCCCGGGACCGCCTGGGACCGGCCTGGGACCGCCCGGGACCGCCCTGGACCGCCCGGGACTGCCCTGGAACGCTCGGGACCGCCCGAGACCGCCCGGGACTGCCCTGGAACGCTCGGGACCGCCCGGGACCGTCCGGACCGTCCGGGACTACCCGGGACCGCACGGGACCGCCCGGGACCGCCCTGACCGCCCGGGACCGCCCCGGACCGCACGGGACCGCCCCGGACCGCCCGGGACCGCCCCGGACCGCCCGGGACCGCCCCGGACCGCCCGGGACCGCCCCAGACCGCCCGGGACCGCCCGGGACCGCCCGGGACCACCCAGGACCGCCCTGGAACGCCCGGGACCGCCCGGGACCGCCCGGGACCGCCCGAGACTGCCCGGACCGCCCGGAACCGCCCGGGACCGCCCCGGACCGCCACGGACCGCCCGGGACTGCCCGGGACCGCCCGGGACTGCCCGGGACCGCCCGGGACCGCCCGGGTCCGCCCGGGACCGCCCCGGACCGCCCGGGACCGCCCGGGACCGCCAGGGACTGCCCGGGACCGCCCCGGACCGCCCGGGACAGCCCGGACCGCCCGGGACCGCCCCGGACCGCCCGGGACTGCCCCGGACCGCCCGGGACCGCCCCGGACCGCCCGGGACCGCCCGGGACCGCCCGTGTCCGCCCGGGACCGCCCCGGACCGCCCGGGACTGCCGGGACCGCCCCGGACCGCCCGGGACCGCCCAGGACCGCCCGGTACCGCCCCGGACCGCCCGGGACTGCCCCGGACCGCCCGGGACCGCCCCGGACCGCCCGGGACCGCCCGGGACCACCCGGGACCGCCCAGGACCGCCCGGGAACGCCCGGGACCACCTGGGACCGCCTGGGACCGCCCGGGACCGCCCTGGACCGCCCGGGACTGCCCTGGAACGCTCGGGACTGCCCGGGACCGCCCCGGACCGCCCGGGACCGCTCGGGACCGCCCGGGACCGCCCGGAACCGCCCGGGACCGCCCCGGACCGCCCGGGACCGCCCCGGACCGCCCGGGACCGCCCGGGACCGCCCGGGACCGCCCGGCACCGCCCAGGACCGCCCGGGACCGCCTGGGACCGCCCGGGACCGCCCCGGACCGCCCGGGACCGCCCCGGACCGCCCGGGACCACCCCGGACTGCCCGGGACCGCCCAGGACCGGCCGGGACCGCCCGGGACCGCCCAAGACCGCCCGGGACCGCCCGCGACCGCCCAGGACCGCCCGGGACCGCCCGGGACCGCCCGGGACCGCCCGGGACCGCCCTGGAACGCCCGGGACCGCCCGGGACCGCCCGGGACCGCCCGGGACCGCCCGGGACCGTCCGGACCGTCCGGGACCGCCCGAGACCGCACGGGACCGCCCGGAACCGCCCCGGACCGCCCGGGACCGCCCCGGACCGCCCGGGACCGCCCCGGACCGCCCGGGACTGCCCCGGACCGCCCGGGACCGCCCCGGACCGCCCGAGACCGCCCCCGGACCGCCCGGGACCGCCCCGGACCGCCCGGGACCGCCCAGGACCGCCCCTGGACCGCCCCGGACCGCCCGGGACCGCCCGGGACCACCCGAGACCGCCCGGGACCGCCCGGACCGCCCGGGACCGCCTGGGACCGCCCCCGGACCGCCCGGGACCGCCCCGGACCGCCAGGACCGCCCCGGACGGCCCGGGACCGCCCCGGACCGCCCGGGACCGCCCGGGACCGCCTGGGACCGCCCCGGACCGGCCCGGGACCGCCCCGGACCGCCCGCGACAGCCCCGGGGACCGCCCGCGACCGCCCCGGACCGCCCGGGACCGCCCCGGACCGCCCGGGACCGCCCTGGACCGCCCGGGACTGCCCGGGACCGCCCCGGACCGCCCGGAACCGCCCGGGACCGCCCCGGACCGCCAGGGACCGCCCCGGACCGCCCGGGACCGCCCGGGACCGCCCGGACCGCCCGGCACCTCCCAGGACCGCCCGGGACCGCCCGGGACCGCCCGGGACCGCCCCAGACCGCCCGGGACCGCCCCGGACCGCCCGGGACCACCCCGGACTGCCCGGGACCGCCCGGGACCGGCCGGGACCGCCCGGGACCGCCCGTGACCGCCCGGGACCGCCCGGGACCGCCCGGGACCGCCCGGGACCGCCCCGGACCGCCCGGGACCACCCCGGACCGCCCGGGACCGCCCGGGACCGCCCGGGACCGCCCGGGACCGCCCGGGACCGCCCCTGGAACGCCCGGGACCGCCCGGGGACCGCCCGGGACCGCCGGGGACCGCCCGGGACCGTCCGGACCGTCCGGGACCGCCCGGGACCGCACGGGACCGCCCGGAACCGCCCCGGACCGCCCGGGACCGCCCCGAACCGCCCGGGACCGCCCCGGACCGCCCGGGACTGCCCCGGACCGCCCGGGACCGCCCCGGACCGCCCGGGACCGCCCTGGACCGCCCCGGGACCGCCCCGGACCGCCCGGGACGCCCAGGACCGCCCTGGACCGCCCCGGACCGCCCGGGACCACCCGGGACCGCCCGGGACCGCCCCGGACCGCCCGGGACCGCCCAGGACCGCCCCGGACCGCCACGGACCGCCCGGGACCGCCCGGGACCACCCGGGACAGCCCCGGACCGCCCGGGACCGCCCCGGACCGCCCGGGACCGCCCCGGACCGCCCGGGACCGCCCCGGGACCACCCGGGACCGCCCGGGACCGCCCGGGACCGCCCGGGACCGACTGGGACCGCCCCGGACCGCCCGGGACCGCCCCGGACCGCCCGGGACCGCCCCGGACCGCCCAGGACCGCCCCGGACCGCCCAGGACCGCCCGGGACTGCACCGGACCGCCACGGACCGCCTGGGACCGCCCGGGACCGCCCGGGACCGCCCGGGACCGCCCCGGACCGCCCGGGACCGCCCCGGACCGCCCGGGACTGCCCCGGACCGCCCTGGACCGCCCCGGACTGCCCGGGACCGCCCGCGGGACCGCCCGGACCGCCCCGGACCGCCCGGGACCGCCCCGGACCGCCCTGGACCGCCCCGGACCGCCCGGGACCGCCCGGGACCGCCCGGGACCGCCCCGGACCGCCCGGGACCGCCCGGGACCGCCCCGGACCGCCACGGACCGCCCGGGACCGCCCGGGACCGCCCGGGACCGCCCGGGACCCGCCCCGGACCGCCCGGGACCGCCCCGGACCGCCCGGGACCGCCCCGGACCGCCCGGGACCGCCCGGGACCACCCGGGACCGCCCGGGACCGCCCGGACCGCCCGGGACCGACCGGGACCGCCCCGGACCGCCCGGGACCGCCCCGGACCGCCCGGGACCGCCAGGAACCGCCCAGGACCGCCCCGGACCGCCTGGGACCGCCCGGGACTGCACCGGACCGCCACGGACCGCCTGGGACCACCCGGGACCGCCCGGGACCGCCCGGGACCGCCCGGGACCACCCCGGAGCACCCGGGACTGCCCCGGACCGCCCGGGACCGCCCCGGACCGCCCGGGACCGCCCGGGACCACCCGGGACCGCCCAGGACCGCCCGGGAACGCCCGGGACCGCCTGGGACCGCCTGGGACCGCCCGGGACCGCCCTGGACCGCCCGGGACTGCCCTGGAACGCTCGGGACCGCCCGAGACCGCCCGGGACTGCCCTGGAACGCTCGGGACCGCCCGGGACCGTCCGGACCGTCCGGGACTACCCGGGACCGCACGGGACCGCCCGGGACCGCACCGGACCGCCCGGGACCGCCCCGGACCGCCCGGGACCGCCCCGGACCGCCCGGGACCGCCCCGGACCGCCCGGGACCGCCCCGGACCGCCCGGGACCGCCCCAGACCGCCCGGGACCGCCCGGGACCGCCCGGGACCACCCAGGACCGCCCTGGAACGCCCGGGACCGCCCGGGACCGCCCGGGACCGCCCGAGACTGCCCGGGACCGCCCGGGACCGCCCGGGACCGCCCCGGACCGCCACGGACCGCCCGGGACTGCCCGGGACCGCCCGGGACCGCCCGGGACCGCCCGGGACCGCCCGGGTCCGCCCGGGACCGCCCCGGACCGCCCGGGACCGCCCGGGACCGCCAGGGACTGCCCGGGACCGCCCCGGACCGCCCGGGACAGCCCCGGACCGCCCGGGACCGCCCCGGACCGCCCGGGACTGCCCCGGACCGCCCGGGACCGCCCCGGACCGCCCGGGACCGCCCGGGACCGCCCGTGTCCGCCCGGGACCGCCCCGGACCGCCCGGGACTGCCCGGGACCGCCCCGGACCGCCCGGGACCGCCCAGGACCGCCCGGTACCGCCCCGGACCGCCCGGGACTGCCCCGGACCGCCCGGGACCGCCCCGGACCGCCCGGGACCGCCCGGGACCACCCGGGACCGCCCAGGACCGCCCGGGAACGCCCGGGACCACCTGGGACCGCCTGGGACCGCCCGGGACCGCCCTGGACCGCCCGGGACTGCCCTGGAACGCTCGGGACTGCCCGGGACCGCCCTGGACCGCCCGGGACCGCTCGGGACCGCCCGGGACCGCCCGGAACCGCCCGGGACCGCCCCGGACCGCCCGGGACCGCCCCGGACCGCCCGGGACCACCCGGGACCGCCCGGGACCGCCCGGCACCGCCCAGGACCGCCCGGGACCGCCCGGGACCGCCCGGGACCGCCCCGGACCGCCCGGGACCGCCCCGGACCGCCCGGGACCACCCCGGACTGCCCGGGAGCGCCCAGGACCGGCCGGGACCGCCCGGGACCGCCCATGACCGCCCGGGACCGCCCGCGACCGCCCAGGACCGCCCGGGACCGCCCGGGACCGCCCGGGACCGCCCGGGACCGCCCTGGAACGCCCGGGACCGCCCGGGACCGCCCGGGACCGCCCGGGACCGCCCGGGACCGTCCGGACCGTCCGGGACCGCCCGGGACCGCACGGGACCGCCCGGAACCGCCCCGGACCGCCCGGGACCGCCCCGGACCGCCCGGGACCGCCCCGGACCGCCCGGGACTGCCCCGGACCGCCCGGGACCGCCCCGGACCGCCCGGGACCGCCCCGGACCGCCCGGGACCGCCCCCGGACCGCCCGGGACCGCCCAGGACCGCCCTGGACCGCCTCGGACCGCCCGGGACCGCCCGGGACCACCCGAGACCGCCCGGGACCGCCCGGGACCGCCCGGGACCGCCTGGGACCGCCCCGGACCGCCCGGGACCGCCCCGGACCGCCAGGGACCGCCCCGGACCGCCCGGGACCGCCCCGGACCGCCCGGGACCGCCCCGGGACCGCCTGGGACCGCCCCGGACCGCCCGGGACCGCCCCGGACCGCCCGCGACAGCCCCGGACCGCCCGGGACCGCCCCGGACCGCCCGGGACCGCCCCGGACCGCCCGGGACCGCCCTGGACCGCCCGGGACTGCCCGGGACCGCCCCGGACCGCCCGGAACGGCCCGGGACCGCCCCGGACCGCCAGGGACCGCCCCGGACCGCCCGGGACCGCCCGGGACCGCCCGGGACCGCCCGGCACCTCCCAGGACCGCCCGGGACCGCCCGGGACCGCCCGGGACCGCCCCAGACCGCCCGGGACCGCCCCGGACCGCCCGGGACCACCCCGGACTGCCCGGGACCGCCCGGGACCGGCCGGGACCGCCCGGGACCGCCCGTGACCGCCCGGGACCGCCCGGGACCGCCCGGGACCGCCCGGGACCGCCCCGGACCGCCCGGGACCACCCCGGACCGCCCGGGACCGCCCGGGACCGCCCAGGACCGCCCGGGAACGCCCGGGACCACCTGGACCGCCTGGGACCGCCCGGGACCGCCCTGGACCGCCCGGGACTGCCCTGGAACGCTCGGGACTGCCCGGGACCGCCCCGGACCGCCCGGGACCGCCCCGGACCGCCCGGGACAGCTCGGGACCGCCCGGGACCGCCCGGAACCGCCCGGGACCGCCCCGGACCGCCCGGGACCGCCCCGGACCGCCCGGGACCGCCCGGGACCGCCCGGGACCGCCCGGCACCGCCCAGGACCGCCCGGGACCGCCCGGGACCGCCCGGGACCGCCCCGGACCGCCCGGGACCGCCCCGGACCGCCCGGACCACCCCGGACTGCCCGGGACCGCCCAGGACCGGCCGGGACCGCCCGGGACCGCCATGACCGCCCGGGACCGCCCGCGACCGCCAGGACCGCCCGGGACCGCCCGGGACCGCCCGGGACCGCCCGGGACCGCCCTGGAACGCCCGGGACCGCCCGGGACCGCCCGGGACCGCCCGGGACCGCCCGGGACCGTCCGGACCGTCCGGGACCGCCCGGGACCGCACGGGACCGCCCGGAACCGCCCCGGACCGCCCGGGACCGCCCCGGACCGGCCCGGGACCGCCCCGGACCGCCCGGGACTGCCCGGACCGCCCGGGACCGCCCCGGACCGCCCGGGACCGCCCCGGACCGCCCGGGACCGCCCCGGACCGCCCGGGACCGCCCAGGACCGCCCTGGACCGCCCCGGACCGCCCGGGACCGCCCGGGACCACCCGAGACGCCCGGGACCGCCCGGGACCGCCCGGGACCGCCTGGGACCGCCCCGGACCGCCCGGGACCGCCCCGGACCGCCAGGGACCGCCCCGGACCGCCCGGGACCGCCCCGGACCGCCCGGGACCGCCCGGGACCGCCTGGGACCGCCCCGGACCGCCCGGGACCGCCCTGGACCGCCCGCGACAGCCCCGGACTGCCCGGGACCGCCCCGGACCGCCCGGGACCGCCCGGGACCGCCCGGGGACCGCCCGGCACCTCCCAGGACCGCCCGGGACCGCCCGGGACCGCCCGGGACCGCCCCAGACCGCCCGGGACCGCCCCGGACCGCCCGGGACCACCCCGGACTGCCCGGGACCGCCCGGGACCGGCCGGGACCGCCCGGGACCGCCCGTGACCGCCCGGGACCGCCCGTGACCGCCCGGGACCGCCCGGGACCGCCCGGGACCGCCCGGGACCGCCCCGGACCGCCCGGGACCACCCCGGACCGCCCGGGACCGCCCGGGACCGCCCGGGACCGCCCGGGACCGCCCGGGACCGTCCGGACCGTCCGGGACCGCCCGGGACCGCACGGGACCGCCTGGAACCGCCCCGGACCGCCCGGGACCGCCCCGGACCGCCCGGGACCGCCCGGACCGCCCGGGACTGCCCCGGACCGCCCGGGACCGCCCCGGACCGCCCGGGACCGCCCCGGACCGCCCGGGACCGCCCCGGACCTCCCGGGACCGCCCAGGACCGCCCTGGACTGCCCCGGACCGCCCAGGACCGCCCCGGACCGCCACGGACCGCCCGGGACCGCCCGGGACCACCCGGGACAGCCCCGGACCGCCCGGGACCGCCCCGGACCGCCCGGGACCGCCCCGGACCGCCCGGGACCGCCCGGGACCACCCGGGACCGCCCGGGACCGCCCGGGACCGCCCGGGACCGCCCGGGACCGCCCCGGACCGCCCAGGACCGCCCCGGACCGCCCAGGACCGCCCGAGACTGCACCGGACCGCCACGGACCGCCTGGGACCGCCCGGGACCGCCCGGGACCGCCCGGGACCGCCCCGGACCGCCCGGGACCGCCCCGGACCGCCCGGGACTGCCCCAGACCGCCCTGGACCGCCCCGGACTGCCCGGGACCGCCCGGGACCGCCCGGGACCGCCCCGGACCGCCCGGGACCGCCCGGACCGCCCTGGACCGCCACGGACCGCCCGGACCGCCCGGGACCGCCCGGGACCGCCCGGGACCGCCCCGGACCGCCTGGACCGCCCGGGACCGCCCCGGACCGCCACGGACCGCCCGGGACCGCCCGGGACCGCCCGGGACCGCCCGGGACCGCCCCAGACCGCCCGGGACCGCCCCGGACCGCCCGGGACCGCCCCGGACCGCCCGGGACCGCCCGGGACCACCCGGGACCGCCCGGGACCGCCCGGGACCGCCCGGGACCGACCGGGACCGCCCCGGACCGCCCGGGACCGCCCGGACCGCCCGGGACCGCCAGGGACCGCCCAGGACCGCCCCGGACCGCCTGGGACCGCCCGGGACTGCACCGGACCGCCACGGACCGCCTGGGACCACCCGGGACCGCCCGGGACCGCCCGGGACCGCCCGGGACCACCCCGGAGCACCCGGGACTGCCCCGGACCGCCCGGGACCGCCCCGGACCGCCCGGTACCGCCCGGGACCACCCGGGACCGCCCAGGACCGCCCGGGAACGCCCGGGACCGTCTGGGACCGCCTGGGACCGCCCGGGACCGCCCTGGACCGCCCGGGACTGCCCTGGAACGCTCGGGACCGCCCGAGACCGCCCGGACTGCCCTGGAACGCTCGGGACCGCCCGGGACCGTCCGGACCGTCCGGGACTACCCGGGACCGCACGGGACCGCCCGGGACCGCACCGGACCGCCCGGGACCGCCCCGGACCGCCCGGGACCGCCCGGACCGCCCGGGGACCGCCCGGACCGCCCGGGACCGCCCGGGACCGCCCATGACCGCCCGGGACCGCCCGCGACCGCCCAGGACCGCCCGGGACCGCCCGGGACCGCCCGGGACCGCCCGGGACCGCCCTGGAACGCCCGGGACCGCCCGGGACCGCCCGGGACCGCCCGGGACCGCCCGGGACCGTCCGGACCGTCCGGGACCGCCCGGGACCGCACGGGACCGCCCGGAACCGCCCCGGACCGCCCGGGACCGCCCCGGACCGCCCGGGACCGCCCCGGACCGCCCGGGACTGCCCCGGACCGCCCGGGACCGCCCCGGACCGCCCGGGACCGCCCCGGACCGCCCGGGACCGCCCCGGACCGCCCGGGACCGCCCAGGACCGCCCTGGACCGCCCCGGACCGCCCGGGACTGCCCGGGACCGCCCGGGACCGCCCCGGACCGCCCGGGACCGCCCAGGACCGCCCCGGACCGCCACGGACCGCCCGGGACCGCCCGGGACCACCCGGGACAGCCCCGGACCGCCCGGGACCGCCCCGGACCGCCCGGGACCGCCCCGGACCGCCCGGGACCGCCCGGGACCACCCGGGACCGCCCGGGACCGCCCGGGACCGCCCGGGACCGACTGGGACCGCCCCGGACCGCCCGGGACCGCCCCGGACCGCCCGGGACCGCCCCGGACCGCCCAGGACCGCCCCGGACCGCCCAGGACCGCCCGGGACTGCACCGGACCCGCCACGGACCGCCTGGGACCGCCCGGGACCGCCCGGGACCGCCCGGGACCGCCCCGGACCGCCCGGGACCGCCCCGGACCGCCCGGGACTGCCCCGGACCGCCCTGGACCGCCCCGGACCGCCCGGGACCGCCCCGGACCGCCGGGACTGCCCGGGACCGCCCGGGACCACCCGGGACCGCCCTGGAACGCCCGGGACCCCCCGGGACCGCCCGGGACCGCCCGAGACTGCCCGGGACCGCCCGGGACTGCCCGGGACCGCCCCGGACCGCCACGGACCGCCCGGGACTGCCCGGGACCGCCCGGGACCGCCCGGGACCGCCCGGGACCGCCCGGGTCCGCCCGGGACCGCCCCGGACCGCCCGGGACCGCCCGGGACCGCCAGGGACTGCCCGGGACCGCCCCGGACCGCCCGGGACAGCCCCGGACCGCCCGGGACCGCCCCGGACCGCCCGGGACTGCCCCGGACCGCCCGGGACCGCCCCGGACCGCCCGGGACCGCCCGGGACCGCCCGTGTCCGCCCGGGACCGCCCCGGACCGCCCGGGACTGCCCGGGACCGCCCCGGACCGCCCGGGACCGCCCAGGACCGCCCGGTACCGCCCCGGACCGCCCGGGACTGCCCCGGACCGCCCGGGACCGCCCCGGACCGCCCGGGACCGCCCGGGACCACCCGGGACCGCCCAGGACCGCCCGGGAACGCCCGGGACCACCTGGGACCGCCTGGGACCGCCCGGGACCGCCCTGGACCGCCCGGGACTGCCCTGGAACGCTCGGGACTGCCCGGGACCGCCCCGGACCGCCCGGACCGCTCGGGACCGCCCGGGACCGCCCGGAACCGCCCGGGACCGCCCCGGACCGCCCGGGACCGCCCCGGACCGCCCGGGACCGCCCGGGACCGCCCGGGACCGCCCGGCACCGCCCAGGACCGCCCGGGACCGCCCGGGACCGACCGGGACCGCCCCGGACCGCCCGGGACCGCCCCGGACCGCCCGGGACCACCCCGGACTGCCCGGGACCGCCCAGGACCGGCCGGGACCGCCCGGGACCGCCCATGACCGCCCGGGACCGCCCGCGACCGCCCAGGACCGCCCGGGACCGCCCGGGACCGCCCGGGACCGCCCGGGACCGCCCTGGAACGCCCGGGACCGCCCGGGACCGCCCGGGACCGCCCGGGACCGCCCGGGACCGTCCGGACCGTCCGGGACCGCCCGGGACCGCACGGGACCGCCCGGAACCGCCCCGGACCGCCCGGGACCGCCCCGGACCGCCCGGGACCGCCCCGGACCGCCCGGGACTGCCCCGGACCGCCCGGGACCGCCCCGGACCGCCCGGGACCGCCCCGGACCGCCCGGGACCGCCCCGGACCGCCCGGGACCGCCCAGGACCGCCCTGGACCGCCCCGGACCGCCCGGGACTGCCCGGGACCGCCCGGGACCGCCCCGGACCGCCCGGGACCGCCCAGGACCGCCCCGGACCGCCACGGACCGCCCGGGACCGCCCGGGACCACCCGGGACAGCCCCGGACCGCCCGGGACCGCCCCGGACCGCCCGGGACCGCCCCGGACCGCCCGGGACCGCCCGGGACCACCCGGGACCGCCCGGGACCGCCCGGGACCGCCCGGGACCGACTGGGACCGCCCCGGACCGCCCGGGACCGCCCCGGACCGCCCGGGACCGCCCCGGACCGCCCAGGACCGCCCCGGACCGCCCAGGACCGCCCGGGACTGCACCGGACCGCCACGGACCGCCTGGGACCGCCCGGGACCGCCCGGGACCGCCCGGGACCGCCCCGGACCGCCCGGGACCGCCCCGGACCGCCCGGGACTGCCCCGGACCGCCCTGGACCGCCCCGGACCGCCCGGGACCGCCCCGGACCGCCCTGGACCGCCCCGGACCGCCCGGGACCGCCCGGGACCGCCCGGGACCGCCCCGGACCGCCCGGGACCGCCCGGGACCGCCCCGGACCGCCACGGACCGCCCGGGACCGCCCGGGACCGCCCGGGACCGCCCGGGACCGCCCCGGACCGCCCGGGACCGCCCCAGACCGCCCGGGACCGCCCCGGACCGCCCGGGACCGCCCGGGACCACCCGGGACCGCCCGGGACCGCCCGGGACCGCCCGGGACCGACCGGGACCGCCCCGGACCGCCCGGGACCGCCCCGGACCGCCCGGGACCGCCAGGGACCGCCCAGGACCGCCCCGGACCGCCTGGGACCGCCCGGGACTGCACCGGACCGCCACGGACCGCCTGGGACCACCCGGGACCGCCCGGGACCGCCCGGGACCGCCCGGGACCACCCCGGAGCACCCGGGACTGCCCCGGACTGCCCGGGACCGCCCCGGACCGCCCGGGACCGCCCGAGACCACCCGGGACCGCCCAGGACCGCCCGGGAACGCCCGGGACCGCCTGGGACCGCCTGGGACCGCCCGGGACCGCCCTGGACCGCCCGGGACTGCCCTGGAACGCTCGGGACCGCCCGAGACCGCCCGGGACTGCCCTGGAACGCTCGGGACCGCCCGGGACCGTCCGGACCGTCCGGACTACCCGGGACCGCACGGGACCGCCCGGGACCGCACCGGACCGCCCGGGACCGCCCCGGACCGCCCGGGACCGCCCCGGACCGCCCGGGACCGCCCCAGACCGCCCGGGACCGCCCCGGACCGCCCGGGACCGCCCAGACCGCCCGGGACCGCCCGGACCGCCCGGGACCACCCGGGACCGCCCTGGAACGCCCGGGACCGCCCGGGACCGCCCGGGACCGCCCGAGACTGCCCGGGACCGCCCGGGACCGCCGGGACCGCCCCGGACCGCCACGGACCGCCCGGGACTGCCCGGGACCGCCCGGGACCGCCCGGGACCGCCCGGGACCGCCCGGGTCCGCCCGGGACCGCCCCGGACCGCCCGGGACCGCCCGGGACCGCCCGGGACTGCCCGGGACCGCCCCGGACCGCCCAGGACAGCCCCGGACCGCCCGGGACCGCCCCGGACCGCCCGGGACTGCCCCGGACCGCCCGGGACCGCCCCGGAACCGCCCGGGACCGCCCGGGACCGCCCGTGTCAGCCCGGGACCGCCCCGGACCGCCCGGGACTGCCCGGGACCGCCCCGGACCGCCCGGGACCGCCCAGGACCCCCGGTACCGCCCCGGACCGCCCGGGACTGCCCGGACCGCCCGGGGACCGCCCCGGACCGCCCGGGACCGCCCGGGACCACCCGGGACCGCCCAGGACCGCCCGGGAACGCCCGGAACCACCCGGGACCGCCCGGGACCGCCCGGGACCGCCCGGGACTGACTGGGACCGCCCCGGACCACCCGGGACCGCCCCGGACCGCCCGGGACCGCCCCGGACCGCCCAGGACCGCCCCGGACCGCCCAGGACCGCCCGGGACTGCACCGGACCGCCACGGACCGCCTGGGACCGCCCGGGACCGCCCGGGACCGCCCGGGACCGCCCCGGACCGCCCGGGACTGCCCCGGACCGCCCTGGATCGCCCCGGACTGCCCGGGACCGCCCGGGACCGCCCGGGACCGCCCCGGACCGCCCGGGACCGCCCCGGACCGCCCCCGGACCGCCCCGGACCGCCCGGGACCGCCCGGGACCGCCACGGACCGCCCGGGACTGCCCGGGACCGCCCGGGACCGCCCGGGACCGCCCGGGACCGCCCGGGTCCGCCCGGGACCGCCCCGGACCGCCCGGGACCGCCCGGGACCGCCCGGGACTGCCCGGGACCGCCCCGGACCGCCCAGGACAGCCCCGGACCGCCCGGGACCGCCCCGGACCGCCCGGGACTGCCCCGGACCGCCCGGGTCCGCCCGGGACCGCCCCGGACCGCCCGGGACCGCCCGGGACCGCCCGGGACTGCCCGGGACCGCCCGGACCGCCCAGGACAGCCCCGGACCGCCCGGGACCGCCCCGGACCGCCCGGGACTGCCCCGGGACCGCCCGGGACCGCCCCGGACCGCCCGGGACCGCCCGGGACCGCCCGTGTCCGCCCGGGACCGCCCCGGACCGCCCGGGACTGCCCGGGACCGCCCCGGACCGCCCGGGACCGCCCAGGACCGCCCGGTACCGCCCCGGACCGCCCGGGACTGCCCCGGACCGCCCGGGACCGCCCCGGACCGCCCGGGACCGCCCGGGACCACCCGGGACCGCCCAGGACCGCCCGGGAACGCCCGGAACCACCCGGGACCGCCCGGGACCGCCCGGGACCGCCCGGGACCGACTGGGACCGCCCCGGACCACCCGGGACCGCCCCGGACCGCCCGGGACCGCCCCGGACCGCCCAGGACCGCCCCGGACCGCCCAGGACCGCCCGGGACTGCACCGGACCGCCACGGACCGCCTGGGACCGCCCGGGACCGCCCGGGACCGCCCGGGACCGCCCCGGACCGCCCGGGACTGCCCCGGACCGCCCTGGACCGCCCCGGACTGCCCGGGACCGCCCGGGACCGCCCGGGACCGCCCCGGACCGCCGGGACCGCCCCGGACCGCCCCGGACCGCCCCCGGACCGCCCGGGACCGCCCGGGACCGCCCGGGACCGCCCGGGACCGCCCCGGACCGCCCGAGACCGCCCGGGACCGCCCCGGACCGCCACGGACCGCCCGGGACCGCCCGGGACCGCCCGGGACCGCCCGGGACCGCCCCGGACCGCTCGGGACCGCCCCGGACCGCCCGGGACCGCCCCGGACCGCCCGGGACCGCCCGGGACCACCCGGGACCGCCCGGAACCGCCCGGGACCGCCCGGGACCGACTGGGACCGCCCCGGACCGCCCGGGACCGCCCCGGACCGCCAGGGACCGCCCGGGACCGCCCGGGACCGCCCGGGACCGCCCGGGACCGCCCGGGACCGCCCCGGACCGTCCGGGACCGCCCGGGACCGCCCGGGACTGCCCGGGACCGCCCGGGACCGCCCAGGACCGCCCGGGACTGCACCGGACCGCCACGGACCGACTGGGACCACCCGGGACCGCCCGGACCGCCCGGGACCGCCCGGGACCACCCCGGAGCACCCGGGACTGCCCCGGACCGCCCGGGACCGCCCCGGACCGCCCGGGACCGCCCGGGACCACCCGGGACCGCCCAGGACCGCCCGGGAATGCCCGGGACCGCCTGGGACCGCCTGGGACCGCCCGGGACCGCCCTGGACCGCCCGGGACTGCCCTGGAACGCTCGGGACCGCCCGAGACCGCCCGGGACTGCCCTGGAACGCTCGGGACCGCCCGGGACCGTCCGGACCGTCCGGGACTACCCGGGACCGCACGGGACCGCCCGGGACCGCACCGGACCGCCCGGGACCGCCCCGGACCGCCCGGGACCGCCCCGGACCGCCCGGGGACCGCCCCGGACCGCCCGGGACCGCCCGGGACCACCCGGGACCGCCCAGGACCGCCCGGGAACGCCCGGAACCACCCGGGACCGCCCGGGGACCGCCCGGGACCGCCCGGGACCGACTGGGACCGCCCCGGACCACCCGGGACCGCCCCGGACCGCCCGGGACCGCCCCGGACCGCCCAGGACCGCCCCGGACCGCCCAGGACCGCCCGGGACTGCACCGGACCGCCACGGACCCGCCTGGGACCGCCCGGGACCGCCCGGGACCGCCCGGGACCGCCCCGGACCGCCCGGGACTGCCCCGGACCGCCCTGGACCGCCCCGGACTGCCCGGGACCGCCCGGGACCGCCCGGGACCGCCCCGGACCGCCCGGGACCGCCCCGGACCGCCCCGGACCGCCCCGGACCGCCCGGGACCGCCCGGGACCGCCCGGGACCGCCCGGGACCGCCCCGGACCGCCCGAGACCGCCCGGGACCCGCCCCGGACCGCCACGGACCGCCCGGGACCGCCCGGGACCGCCCGGGACCGCCCGGGACCGCCCCGGACCGCTCGGGACCGCCCCGGACCGCCCGGGACCGCCCCGGACCGCCCGGGACCGCCCGGGACCACCCGGGACCGCCCGGGACCGCCCGGGACCGCCCGGGACCGACTGGGACCGCCCCGGACCGCCCGGGACCGCCCCGGACCGCCAGGGACCGCCCGGGACCGCCCGGGACCGCCCGGGACGCCCGGGACCGCCCGGGACCGCCCCGGACCGTCCGGGACCGCCCGGGACCGCCCGGGACTGCCCGGGACCGCCCGGGACCGCCCAGGACCGCCCGGGACTCCCCGGACCGCCACGGACCGACTGGGACCACCCGGGACCGCCCGGGACCGCCCGGGACCGCCCGGGACCACCCCGGAGCACCCGGGACTGCCCCGGACCGCCCGGGACCGCCCCGGACCGCCCGGGACCGCCCGGGACCACCCGGGACCGCCCAGGACCGCCCGGGAATGCCCGGGACCGCCTGGGACCGCCTGGGACCGCCCGGGACCGCCCTGGACCGCCCGGGACTGCCCTGGAACGCTCGGGACCGCCCGAGACCGCCCGGGACTGCCCTGGAACGCTCGGGACCGCCCGGGACCGTCCGGACCGTCCGGGACTACCCGGGACCGCACGGGACCGCCCGGGACCGCAACGGACCGCCCGGGACCGCCCCGGACCGCCCGGACCGCCCCGGACCGCCCGGGACCGCCCCGGACCGCCCGGCACGCCCCGGACCGCCCGGGACCGCCCCGGACCGCCCGGGACCGCCCGGGACCGCCCGGGACCATCCGGGACCGCCCTGGAACGCCCGGGACCGCCCGGGACCGCCCGGGACCGCCCGAGACTGCCCGGGACCGCCCGGGGACCGCCCGGGACCGCCCCGGACCGCCACGGACCGCCCGGGACTGCCCGGGACCGCCCGGGACCGCCCGGGACCGCCCGGGACCGCCCGGGTCCGCCCGGACCGCCCCGGACCGCCCGGGACCGCCCGGGACCGCCCGGGACTGCCCGGGACCGCCCCGGACCGCCCGGGACAGCCCCGGACCGCCCGGGACCGCCCCGGACCGCCCGGGACTGCCCCGGACCGCCCGGGACCGCCCCGGACCGCCCGGGACCGCCCGGGACCGCCCGTGTCCGCCCGGGACCGCCCCGGACCGCCCGGGACTGCCCGGGACCGCCCCGGACCGCCCGGGACCGCCCAGGACCGCCCGGGACCGCCCCGGACCGCCCGGGACTGCCCCGGACCGCCCGGGACCGCCCCGGACCGCCCGGGACCGCCCGGGACCAGCCGGGACCGCCCAGGACCGCCCGGGAACGCCCGGGACCGCCTGGGACCGCCTGGGACCGCCGGGACCGCCCTGGACCGCCCGGGACTGCCCTGGAACGCTCGGGACTGCCCGGGACCGCCCCAGACCGCCCGGGACCGCTCGGGACCGCCCGGGACCGCCCGGAACCGCCCGGGACCGCCCCGGACCGCCCGGGACCGCCCCGGACCGCCCGGGACCGCCCGGGACCGCCCGGGACCGCCCGGCACCGCCCTGGACCGCCCGGGACCGCCCGGGACCGCCCGGGACCGCCCCGGACCGCCCGGGACCGCCCCGACCGCCCGGGACCACCCCGGACTGCCCGGGACCGCCCGGGACCGGCCGGGACCGCCCGGGACCGCCCGTGACCGCCCGGGACCGCCCGCGACCGCCCAGGACCGCCCGGGACCGCCCGGGACCGCCCGGGACCGCCCGGGACCGCCCTGGAACGCCCGGGACCGCCCGGGACCGCCCGGGACCGCCCGGGACCGCCCGGGACCGTCCGGACCGTCCGGGACCGCCCGGGACCGCACGGGACCGCCCGGAACCGCCCCGGACCGCCCGGGACCGCCCCGGACCGCCCGGGACCGCACCGGACCGCCCAAGACTGCCCCGGACCGCCCGGGACCGCCCCGGACCGCCCGGGACCGCCCCGGACCGCCCGGGACCGCCCCGGACTGCCCGGGACTGCCCCGGACCGCCCTGGACCGCCCCGGACCGCCCGGGACCGCCCGGGACCGCCCGGGACCGCCCCGGACCGCCCGGGACCGCCCCGGACCGCCCGGGACTGCCCCGGACCGCCCGGGACCGCCCCGGACCGCCCGGGACCGCCCCGGACCGCCCGGGACCGCCCCGGACTGCCCGGGACCGGCCCGGACCGCCCGGGACCGCCCGGGACTGCCCCGGACCGCCCGGGGCCGCCCGTGACCGCCCCGGACCGCCACGGACCGCCCGGGACCGCCCGGGACCGCCCGGGACCGCCCGGGACCGCCCCGGACCGCCCGGGACCGCCTCGGACCGCCCGGGACCGCCCCGGACCGCCCGGGACCGCCCGGGACCACCCGGGACCGCCCGGGACCGCCCGGGACCGACTGGGACCGCCCCGGACCGCCCGGGACTGCCCCGGACCGCCCGGGACCGCCCGGGACCGCCCAGGACCGCCCCGGACCGCCCGGGACCGCCCGGGACTGCACCGGACCGCCACGGACCGCCTGGGACCGCCCGGGACCGCCCGGAACCGCCCGGGACCGCCCGGGACCGCCCGGACCGCCCGGGACTGCCTCGGACCGCCCGGGACCGCCCCGGACCGCCCGGGACCGCCCGGGACCACCCGGGACCGCCCAGGACCGCCCGGGAACGCCCGGGACCGCCCTGGACCGCCCGGGACTGCCCTGGAACGCTCGGGACCGCCCGAGACCGCCCGGGACTGCCCTGGAACGCTCGGGACCGCCCGCGACCGTCCGGACCGTCCGGGACCACCCGGGACCGCACGGGACCGCCTGGGACCGCACCGGACCGCCCGGGACCGCCCCGGACCGCCCGGGACCACCCCGGACCGCCCGGGACCGCCCCGGACCGCCCCGACCGCCCCGGACCGCCTGGGACCGCCCCGGACCGCCCGGGACCGCCCCGGACCGCCCGGGACCGCCCGGGATCGTCGGGGACCACCCGGGACCGCCCTGGAACGCCCGGCCGCCCGGGACCGCCTGGGACCGCCCGGGACTGCCCGGACCGCCCGGGACCGCCCGGGACCGCCCCGACCGCCACGGACCGCCCGGGACTGCCCGGGACCGCCCGGGACCGCCCGGGACCGCCCGGGTCCGCCCGGGACCGCCCCGGACCGCTCGGGACCGCCCGTGACCGCCCGGGACTGCCCGGGACCGCCCCGGACCGCCCGGGACAGCCCCGGACCGCCCGGGACCGCATGGGACCGCCCGGGACCGCCCAGGACCGCCCGGGACCGCCGCGGACCGCCACGGACCGCCCAGGACCGCCCGGGAACCACCCGGGACCGCCCGGAACCGCCCAGGACCGCCCCGGACCGCCCGGGACCACCCGGGACTGCACCGGACCGCCACGGACCGCCTGGGACCGCCCGGGACCGCCCGGGACCGCCGGTGACCGCCCGGGACCGCCCCGGACCACCCGGGGACTGCCCGGGACCGCCCGGGACCGCCTGGGACCGCCCGGGACCACCCGGGACCGCCCCGGACCGCCCGGGACCGCCCGGGACCGCCCGGGACCGCCCGGGACCGCCCCGGACCGCCCGGGACCGCCTCGGACCGCCCGGGACCGCCCCGGACCGCCCGGGACCGCCCGGGACCACCCGGGACCGCCCGGGACCGCCCGGGACCGACTGGGACCGCCCCGGACCGCCCGGGACTGCCCCGGACCGCCCGGGACCGCCCGGGACCGCCCAGGACCGCCCCGGACCGCCCGGGACCGCCCGGGACTGCACCGGACCGCCACGGACCGCCTGGGACCGCCCGGGACCGCCCGGGACCGCCCGGGACCGCCCGGGACCGCCCGGACCGCCCGGGACTGCCTCGGACCGCCCGGGACCGCCCCGGACCGCCCGGGACCGCCCGGGACCACCCGGGACCGCCCAGGACCGCCCGGGAACGCCCGGGACCGCCCTGGACCGCCCGGGACTGCCCTGGAACGCTCGGGACCGCCCGAGACCGCCCGGGACTGCCCTGGAACGCTCGGGACCGCCCGCGACCGTCCGGACCGTCCGGGACCACCCGGGACCGCACGGGACCGCCTGGGACCGCACCGGACCGCCCGGGACCGCCCCGGACCGCCCGGGACCACCCCGGACCGCCCGGGACCGCCCCGGACCGCCCCGACCGCCCCGGACCGCCTGGGACCGCCCCGGACCGCCCGGGACCGCCCCGGACCGCCCGGGACCGCCCGGGATCGTCGGGGACCACCCGGGACCGCCCTGGAACGCCCGGTAACCGCCCGGGACCGCCTGGGACCGCCCGGGACTGCCCGGGACCGCCCGGGACCGCCCGGGACCGCCCCGGACCGCCACGGACCGCCCGGGACTGCCCGGGACCGCCCGGGACCGCCCGGGACCGCCCGGGTCCGCCCGGGACCGCCCCGGACCGCTCGGGACCGCCCGTGACCGCCCGGGACTGCCCGGGACCGCCCCGGACCGCCCGGGACAGCCCCGGACCGCCCGGGACCGCATGGGACCGCCCGGGACCGCCCAGGACCGCCCGGGACCGCCGCGGACCGCCACGGACCGCCCAGGACCGCCCGGGAACCACCCGGGACCGCCCGGGACCGCCCAGGACCGCCCCGGACCGCCCGGGACCACCCGGGGACTGCACCGGACCGCCACGGACCGCCTGGGACCGCCCGGGACCGCCCGGGACCGCCGGTGACCGCCCGGGACCGCCCCGGACCACCCGGGACTGCCCGGGACCGCCCGGGACCGCCTGGGACCGCCCGGGACCACCCGGGACCGCCCCGGACCGCCCGGGACTGCCCCGGACCGCCCGGGACTGCCCCGGACCGCCCGGGACCGCCCGGGACCACCCGGGACCGCCCAGGACCGCCCGGGAACGCCCGGGACCGCCTGGGACCGCCTGGGACCGCCCGGGACCGCCCAGGACCGCCCGGGACCGCCCGGACCGCCCGGGACCGTCTGGACCGTCCGGGACCACCCGGGACCGCACGGGACCGCCCGGGACCGCACCGACCGCCCGGGACCGCCCCGGACCGCCGGACCGCCCGGGACCGCCCGGGGACCGCCCGGGACCGCCCGGGACTGCCCCGGACCGCCCTGGACCGCCCCGGACTGCCCGGGACCGCCCGGGACCGCCCGGGACCGCCCCGGACCGCCCGGACCGCCCCGGACCGCCCCGGACCGCCCGGACCGCCCGGGACCGCCCGGGACCGCCCGGGACCGCCCGGGACCGCCCCGGGCCGCCCGGGACCGCCGGGACCGCCGCGGACCGCCACGGACCGCCCGGGACCGCCCGGGACCGCCCGGGACCGCCCGGGACCGCCCCGGACCGCCCGGGACCGCCCCGGACCGCCCGGGACCGCCCCGGACCGCCCGGGACCGCCCGGGACCACCCGGGACCGCCCGGGACCGCCCGGGACCGCCCGGGACCGACTGGGACCGCCCCGGACCGCCCGGGACCGCCCCGGACCGCCAGGGACCTCCCGGGACCGCCCGGGACCGCCCGGGACCGCCCAGGACCGCCCCGGACCGCCCGGGACCACCCGGGACTGCACCGGACCGCCACGGACCGCCTGGGACCGCCCGGACCGCCCGGGACCGCGGTGACCGCCCGGGACCGCCCCGGACCACCCGGGACTGCCCGGGACCGCCCGGGACCGCCTGGGACCGCCCGGGACCACCCGGGACCGCCCCGGACCGCCCGGGACTGCCCCGGACCGCCCGGGACTGCCCCGGACCGCCCGGGACCGCCCGGGACCACCCGGGACCGCCCAGGACCGCCCGGGAACGCCCGGGACCGCCTGGGACCGCCTGGGACCGCCCGGGACCGCCCAGGACCGCCCGGGACCGCCCGGGACCGCCCGGGACCGTCTGGACCGTCCGGGACCACCCGGGACCGCACGGGACCGCCCGGGACCGCACCGGACCGCCCGGGACCGCCCCGGACCGCCCGGGACCGCCCGGGACCGCCCGGGACCGCCCGGGACCGCCCGGGACCGCCCGGGACTGCCCCGGACCGCCCTGGACCGCCCCGGACTGCCCGGGACCGCCCGGGACCGCCCGGGACCGCCCCGGACCGCCCGGGACCGCCCCGGACCGCCCCGGACCGCCCCGGACCGCCCGGGACCGCCCGGGACCGCCCGGGACCGCCCGGGACCGCCCCGGGCCGCCCGGGACCGCCCGGGACCGCCGCGGACCGCCACGGACCGCCCGGGACCGCCCGGGACCGCCCGGGACCGCCCGGGACCGCCCCGGACCGCCCGGGACCGCCCCCGGACCGCCCGGGACCGCCCCGGACCGCCCGGGACCGCCCGGGACCACCCGGGACCGCCCGGGACCGCCCGGGACCGCCCGGGACCGACTGGGACCGCCCCGGACCGCCCGGGACCGCCCCGGACCGCCAGGGACCTCCCGGGACCGCCCGGGACCGCCCGGACCGCCCGGGACCGCCCGGGACCGCCCCAGACCGTCCGGGACCGCCCGGGACCGCCCGGGACTGCCCGGACCGCCCGGACCGCCCAGGACCGCCCGGGACTGCACCGGACCGCCACGGACCGACTGGGGACCACCCGGGACCGCCCGGGACCGCCCGGGACCGCCCGGGACCACCCGGAGCACCCGGGACTGCCCCGGACCGCCCGGGACCGCCCCGGACTGCCCGGGACCGCCCGGGACCACCCGGGACCGCCCAGGACCGCCCGGGAACGCCCGGGACCGCCTGGGACCGCCTGGGACCGCCCGGGACCGCCCTGGACCGCCCGGGACTGCCCTGGAACGCTCGGGACCGCCCGAGACCGCCCGGGACTGCCCTGGAACGCTCGGGACCGCCCGGGACCGTCCGGACCGTCCGGGACTACCCGGGACCGCACGGGACCGCCCGGGACCGCACCGGACCGCCCGGGACCGCCCCGGACCGCCCGGGACCGCCCCGGACCGCCCGGGACCGCCCCGGACCGCCCGGGACCGCCCCGGAACGCCTGGGACCGCCCGGGACCGCCCGGGACCCCCGGGACCGCCCTGGAACGCCCGGGACCGCCCGGGACCGCCCGGGACCGCCCGAGACTGCCCGGGACCGCCCGGGACCGCCCGGGACCGCCCCGGACCGCCACGGACCGCCCGGGACCGCCCGGGACCGCCCGGGACCGCCCGGGACCGCCCGGGACCGCCCGGGTCCGCCCGGGACCGCCCCGGACCGCCCGGGACCGCCCGGGACCGCCCGGGACTGCCCGGGACCGCCCCGGACCGCCCGGGACAGCCCCGGACCGCCCGGGACCGCCCCGGACCGCCCGGGACTGCCCCGGACCGCCCGGGACTGCCCTGGAACGCTCGGGACCGCCCGAGACCGCCCGGGACTGCCCTGGAGACGCTCGGGACCGCCCGGGACCGTCCGGACCATCCGGGACCACCCGGGACCGCACGGGACCGCCTGGGACCGCACCGGACCGCCCGGGACCGCCCCGGACCGCCCGGGACCACCCCGGACCGCCCGGGACCGCCCCGGACCGCCCCGACCGCCCCGGACCGCCTGGGACCGCCCCGGACCGCCCGGGACCGCCCCGGACCGCCCGGGACCGCCCGGGATCGTCGGGGACCACCCGGGACCGCCCTGGAACGCCCGGTACCGCCCGGGACCGCCTGGGACCGCCCGGGACTGCCCGGGACCGCCCGGGACCGCCCGGGACCGCCCCGGACCGCCACGGACCGCCCGGGACTGCCCGGGACCGCCCGGGACCGCCCGGGACCGCCCGGGTCCGCCCGGGACCGCCCCGGACCGCTCGGGACCGCCCGTGACCGCCCGGGACTGCCCGGGACCGCCCCGGACCGCCCGGGACAGCCCCGGACCGCCCGGGGACCGCATGGGACCGCCCGGGACCGCCCAGGACCGCCCGGGACCGCCGCGGACCGCCACGGACCGCCCAGGACCGCCCGGGAACCACCCGGGACCGCCCGGGACCGCCCAGGACCGCCCCGGACCGCCCGGGACCACCCGGGACTGCACCGGACCGCCACGGACCGCCTGGGACCGCCCGGGACCGCCCGGGACCGCCGGTGACCGCCCGGGACCGCCCCGGACCACCCGGGACTGCCCGGGACCGCCCGGGACCGCCTGGGACCGCCCGGACCACCCGGGACCGCCCCAGACCGCCCGGGACTGCCCCGGACCGCCCGGGACTGCCCCGGACCGCCCGGGACCGCCCGGGACCACCCGGGACCGCCCAGGACCGCCCGGGAACGCCCGGGACCGCCTGGGACCGCCTGGGACCGCCCGGGACCGCCCAGGACCGCCCGGGACCGCCCGGGACCGCCCGGGACCGTCTGGACCGTCCGGGACCACCCGGGGACCGCACGGGACCGCCCGGGACCGCACCGGACTGCCCGGGACCGCCCCGACCGCCCGGGACCGCCCCGGACCGCCCGGGACCGCCCCGGACCGCCCGGGACCGCCCGGGACCACCCCGGACTGCCCGGGACCGCCCGGGACCGCCCGGGACCGCCTGGGACCGCCCGGGACCGCCCGGGACCGCCCCGGACCGCCCTGGACCGCCCCGGACTGCCCGGGACCGCCCGGGACCGCCCGGGACCGCCCCGGGACCGCCCGGGACCGCCCCGGACCGCCCCGGACCGCCCCGGACCGCCCCGGGACCGCCCGGGACCGCCCGGGACCGCCGGGACCGCCCCGGACCGCCCGGGACCGGACCGCCCGGACCGCCGCGGAACCGCCACGGACCGCCCGGGACCGCCCGGGACCGCCCGGGACCGCCCGGGACCGCCCCGGACCGCCCGGGACCGCCCCGGACCGCCCGGGACCGCCCCGGACCGCCCGGGACCGCCCGGGACCACCCGGGACCGCCCGGGACCGCCCGGGACCGCCCGGGACCGACTGGGACCGCCCCGGACCGCCCGGGACCGCCCCGGACCGCCAGGGACCTCCCGGGACCGCCCGGGACCGCCCGGGACCGCCCGGGACTGCCCGGGACCGCCCGGGACCGCCCAGGACCGCCCGGGACTGCACCGGACCGCCACGGACCGACTGGGACCACCCGGGACCGCCCGGGACCGCCCGGGACCGCCCGGGACCACCCCGGAGCACCCGGACTGCCCCGGACCGCCCGGGACCGCCCCGGACTGCCCGGGACCGCCCGGGACCACCCGGGACCGCCCAGGACCGCCCGGGAACGCCCGGGACCGCCTGGGACCGCCTGGGACCGCCCGGGACCGCCCTGGACCGCCCGGGACTGCCCTGGAACGCTCGGGACCGCCCGAGACCGCCCGGACTGCCCTGGAACGCTCGGGACCGCCCGGGACCGTCCGGACCGTCCGGGGACGACCCGGGACCGCACGGGACCGCCCGGGACCGCACCGGACCGCCCGGGACCGCCCCGGACCGCCCGGGACCGCCCCGGACCGCCCGGGACCGCCCCGGACCGCCCGGGACCGCCCGGACCGCCTGGGACCGCCCGGGACCGCCCGGCACCACCCGGGACCGCCCTGGAACGCCCGGGACCGCCCGGGACCGCCCGGGACCGCCCGAGACTGCCCGGGACCGCCCGGGACCGCCCGGGACCGCCCCGGACCGCCACGGACCGCCCGGGACTGCCCGGGACCGCCCGGGACCGCCCGGGACCGCCCGGGACCGCCCGGGTCCGCCCGGGACCGCCCCGGACCGCCCGGGACCGCCCGGGACCGCCCGGGACTGCCCGGGACCGCCCCGGACCGCCCGGGACAGCCCCGGACCGCCCGGGACCGCCCCGGACCGCCCGGGACTGCCCCGGACCGCCCGGGACTGCCCGGGACCGCCCGGGACCGCCCGGGACCGCCCGGGACCGCCCGGGTCCGCCCGGGACCGCCCCGGACCGCCCGGGACCGCCCGGGACCGCCCGGGACTGCCCGGGACCGCCCGGACCGCCCGGGACAGCCCCGGACCGCCCGGGACCGCCCCGGACCGCCCGGGACTGCCCCGGACCGCCCGGGACTGCCCTGGAACGCTCGGGACCGCCCGAGACCGCCCGGGACTGCCCTGGAACGCTCGGGACCGCCCGGGACCGTCCGGACCGTCCGGGACCACCCGGGACCGCACGGGACCGCCTGGGACCGCACCGGACCGCCCGGGACCGCCCCGGACCGCCCGGGACCACCCCGGACCGCCCGGGACCGCCCCGGACCGCCCCGACCGCCCCGGACCGCCTGGGACCGCCCCGGACCGCCCGGGACCGCCCGGACCGCCCGGGACCGCCGGGATCGTCGGGGACCACCCGGGACCGCCCTGGAACGCCCGGTACCGCCCGGGACCGCCTGGGACCGCCCGGGACTGCCCGGGACCGCCCGGGACCGCCCGGGACCGCCCCGGACCGCCACGGACCGCCCGGGACTGCCCGGGACCGCCCGGGACCGCCCGGACCGCCCGGGTCCGCCCGGGACCGCCCCGGACCGCCCGGGACCGCCCGTGACCGCCCGGGACTGCCCGGGACCGCCCCGGACCGCCCGGGACAGCCCCGGACCGCCCGGGACCGCATGGGACCGCCCGGGACCGCCCAGGACCGCCCGGGACCGCCCCGGACCGCCCGGCACCGCCCGGGACCGCCGCGGACCGCCACGGACCGCCCAGGACCGCCCGGGAACCGCCCGGGACCGCCCGGGACCGCCCAGGACCGCCCCGGACCGCCCGGGACCACCCGGGACTGCACCGGACCGCCACGGACCGCCTGGGACCGCCCGGGACCGCCCGGGACCGCCGGTGACCGCCCGCGACCGCCCCGGACCACCCGGGACTGCCCGGGACCGCCCGGGACCGCCTGGGACCGCCCGGGACCACCCGGGACCGCCCCGGACCGCCCGGGACTGCCCCGGACCGCCCGGGACTGCCCCGGACCGCCCGGGACCGCCCGGGACCACCGGGACCGCCCAGGACCGCCCGGGAACGCCCGGGACCGCCTGGGACCGCCTGGGACCGCCCGGGACCGCCCAGGACCGCCCGGGACCGCCCGGGACCGCCCGGGACCGTCTGGACCGTCCGGGACCACCCGGGACCGCACGGGACCGCCCGGGACCGCACCGGACGCCCGGGACCGCCCCGGACCGCCCGGGACCGCCCCGGACCGCCCGGGACCGCCCCGGACCGCCCGGGACCGCCCGGGACCACCCCGGACTGCCCGGGACCGCCCGGGACCGCCCGGGACCGCCCGGGACCGCCCGGGACCGCCCGGGACTGCCCCGGACCGCCCGGGACTGCCCCGGACCGCCCGGGACCGCCCCGGACCGCCCGGGACCGCCCCGGACCGCCCGGGACCGCCCCGGACCGCCTGGGACCGCCCGGGACCGCCCGGCACCACCCGGGACCGCCCTGGAACGCCCGGGACCGCCCGGGACCGCCCGGGACCGCCCGAGACTGCCCGGGACCGCCCGGGACCGCCCGGGACCGCCCCGGACCGCCACGGACCGCCCGGGACTGCCCGGGACCGCCCGGGACCGCCCGGGACCGCCCGGGACCGCCCGGGTCCGCCCGGGACCGCCCCGGACCGCCCGGGACCGCCCGGGACCGCCCGGGACTGCCCGGGACCGCCCCGGACCGCCCGGGACAGCCCCGGACCGCCCGGGACCGCCCCGGACCGCCCGGGACTGCCCCGGACCGCCCGGGACTGCCCTGGAACGCTCGGGACCGCCCGAGACCGCCCGGGACTGCCCTGGAACGCTCGGGACCGCCCGGGACCGTCCGGACCGTCCGGGACCACCCGGGACCGCACGGGACCGCCTGGGACCGCACCGGACCGCCCGGGACCGCCCCGGACCGCCCGGGACCACCCCGGACCGCCCGGGACCGCCCCGGACCGCCCCGACCGCCCCGGACCGCCTGGGACCGCCCCGGACCGCCCGGGACCGCCCCGGACCGCCCGGGACCGCCCGGGATCGTCGGGGACCACTCGGGACCGCCCTGGAACGCCCGGTACCGCCCGGGACCGCCTGGGACCGCCCGGGACTGCCCGGGACCGCCCGGGACCGCCCGGGACCGCCCCGGACCGCCACGGACCGCCCGGGACTGCCCGGGACCGCCCGGGACCGCCCGGGACCGCCCGGGTCCGCCCGGGACCGCCCCGGACCGCCCGGGACCGCCCGTGACCGCCCGGGACTGCCCGGGACCGCCCCGGACCGCCCGGGACAGCCCCGGACCGCCCGGGACCGCATGGGACCGCCCGGGACCGCCCAGGACCGCCCGGGACCGCCCCGGACCGCCTGGCACCGCCCGGGACCGCCGCGGACCGCCACGGACAGCCCAGGACCGCCCGGGAACCGCCCGGGACCGCCCGGGACCGCCCAGGACCGCCCCGGACCGCCCGGGACCACCCGGGACTGCACCGGACCGCCACGGACCGCCTGGGACCGCCCGGGACCGCCCGGGACCGCCGGTGACCGCCCGGGACCGCCCCGGACCACCCGGGACTGCCCGGGACCGCCCGGGACCGCCTGGGACCGCCCGGGACCACCCGGGACCGCCCCGGACCGCCCGGGACTGCCCCGGACCGCCCGGGACTGCCCCGGACCGCCCGGGACCGCCCGGGACCACCCGGGACCGCCCAGGACCGCCCGGGAACGCCCGGGACCGCCTGGGACCGCCTGGGACCGCCCGGGACCGCCCAGGACCGCCCGGGACCGCCCGGGACCGCCCGGGACCGTCTGGACCGTCCGGGACCACCCGGGACCGCATGGGACCGCCCGGGACCGCACCGGACCGCCCGGGACCGCCCCGGACCACCCGGGACCGCCCCGGACCGCCCGGGACCGCCCCGGACCGCCCGGGACCGCCCGGGACCACCCCGGACTGCCCGGGACCGCCCGGGACCGCCCGGGACCGCCCGGGACCGCCCGGGACCGCCCGGGACTGCCCCGGACCGCCCTGGACCGCCCCGGACTGCCCGGGACCGCCCGGGACCGCCCGGGACCGCCCCGGACCGCCCGGGACCGCCCGGGACCGCCCGGGACCGCCCCGGACCTCCCGGGACCGCCCCGGACCGCCCGGGACCGCCCCGGACCGCCCGGGACCGCCCGGGACCACCCGGGACCGCCCGGGACCGCCCGGGACCGCCCGGGACCGACTGGGACCGCCCCGGACCGCCCGGGACCGCCCCGGACCGCCCGGGACCGCCCCGGACCGCCAGGGACCGCCCGGGACCGCCCGGGACCGCCCGGGACCGCCCGGGACCGCCCGGGACCGCCCCGGACCGTCCGGGACCGCCCGGGACCGCCCGGGACTGCCCGGGACCGCCCGGGACCGCCCAGGACCGCCCGGGACTGCACCGGACCGCCACGGACCGACTGGGGCCACCCGGGACCGCCCGGGACCGCCCGGGACCGCCCGGGACCACCCCGGAGCACCCGGGACTGCCCCGGACCGCCCGGGACCGCCCCGGACTGCCCGGGACCGCCCAGGACCACCCGGGACCGCCCAGGACCGCCCGGGAACGCCCGGGACCGCCTGGGACCGCCTGGGACCGCCCGGGACCGCCCTGGACCGCCCGGGACTGCCCTGGAACGCTCGGGACCGCCCGAGACCGCCCGGGACTGCCCTGGAACGCTCGGGACCGCCCGGGACCGTCCGGACCGTCCGGGACTACCCGGGACCGCACGGGACCGCCCGGGACCGCACCGGACCGCCCGGGACCGCCCCGGACCGCCCGGGACCGCCCCGGACCGCCCGGGACCGCCCCGGACCGCCCGGGACCGCCCCGGACCGCCCGGGACCGCCCCGGACCGCCTGGGACCGCCCGGGACCGCCCGGGACCACCCGGGACCGCCCTGGAACGCCCGGGACCGCCCGGGACCGCCCGGGACCGCCCGAGACTGCCCGGGACCGCCCGGGACCGCCCGGGACCGCCCCGGACCGCCACGGACCGCCCGGGACTGCCCGGGACCGCCCGGGACCGCCCGGGACCGCCCGGGACCGCCCCGGACCGCCCGGGACCGCCCGGGACTGCCCGGGACTGCCCGGGACCGCCCCGGACCGCCCGTGACAGCCCCGGACCGCCCGGGACCGCCCCGGACCGCCCGGGACTGCCCCGGACCGCCCGGGACCGCCCCAGACCGCCCGGGACCGCCCGGGACCGCCCGTGTCCGCCCGGGACCGCCCCGGACCGCCCGGGACTGCCCGGGACCGCCCCGGACCGCCCGGGACCGCCCAGGACCGCCCGGGACCGCCCCGGACCGCCCGGGACTGCCCCGGACCACCCGGGACCGCCCCGGACCGCCCGGGACCGCCCGGGACCAGCCGGGACCGCCCAGGACCACCCGGGAACGCCCGGGACCGCCTGGGACCGCCTGGGACCGCCCGGGACCGCCCTGGACCGCCCGGGACTGCCCTGGAACGCTCGGGACTGCCCGGGACCGCCCCGGACCGCCCGGGACCGCTCGGGACCGCCCGGGACCGCCCGGAACCGCCCGGGACCGCCCCGGACCGCCCGGGACCGCCCCGGACCGCCCGGGACCGCCCGGGACCGCCCGGGACCGCCCGGCACCGCCCTGGACCGCCCGGGACCGCCCGGGACCGCCCGGGACCGCCCCGGACCGCCCGGGACCGCCCCGGACCGCCCGGGACCACCCCGGACTGCCCGGGACCGCCCGGGACCGGCCGGGACCGCCCGGGACCGCCCGTGACCGCCCGGGATCGCTCGCGACCGCCCAGGACCGCCCGGGACCGCCCGGGACCGCCCGGGACCGCCCGGGACCGCCCTGGAATGCCCGGGACCGCCCGGGACCGCCCGGGACCGCCCGGGACCGCCCGGGACCGTCCGGACCGTCCGGGACCGCCCGGTACCGCACGGGACCGCCCGGAACCGCCCCGGACCGCCCGGGACCGCCCCGGACCGCCCGGGACCGCACCGGACCGCCCAAGACTGCCCCGGACCGCCCGGGACCGCCCCGGACCGCCCGGGACCGCGCAGGACCGCCCGGGACCGCCCCGGACTGCCCGGGACCGCCCCGGACCGCCCTGGACCGCCCCGGACCGCCCGGGACCGCCCGGGACCGCCCCGGACCGCCCGGGACCGCCCCGGACCGCCCGGGACCACCCCGGACTGCCCGGGACCGCCCGGGACCGGCCGGGACCGCCCGGGACCGCCCGTGACCGCCCGGGACCGCCCGGGACCGCCCGGGACCGCCCGGGACCGCCCCGGACCGCCCGGGACCACCCCGGACCGCCCGGGACCGCCCGGGACCGCCCGGGACCGCCCGGGACCGCCCAGGACCGCCCTGGAACGCCCGGGACCGCCCGGGACCGCCCGGGACCGCCCGGGACCGCCCGGGACCGTCCGGACCGTCCAGGACCGCCCGGGACCGCACGGGACCGCCCGGAACCGCCCCGGACCGCCCGGGACCGCCGCGGACCGCCCGGGACCGCCCCGGACCGCCCGGGACTGCCCCGGACCGCCCGGGACCGCCCCGGACCGCCCGGGACCGCCCCGGACCGCCCGGGACCGCCCCGGACCGCCCGGGACCGCCCAGGACCGCCCTCGACCGCCCCGGACCGCCCGGGACCGCCCGGGACCGCCCGGGACCGCCCCGGACCGCCCGGGACCGCCCAGGACCGCCCCGGACCGCCACGGACCACCCGGGACTGCCCGGGACCACCCGGGACAGCCCCGGACCGCCCGGGACCGCCCCGGACCGCCCGGGACCGCCCCGGACCGCCCGGGACCGCCCGGGACCACCCGGGACCGCCCGGGACCGCCCGGGACCGCCCGGGACCGACTGGGACCGCCCCGGACCGCCCGGGACCGCCCCGGACCGCCCGGGACCGCCCCGGACCGCCCAGGACCACCCCGGACCGCCCAGGACCGCCCGGGACTGCACCGGACCGCCACGGACCGCCTGGGACCGCCCGGGACCGCCCGGGACCGCCCGGGACCGCCCCGGACCGCCCGGGACCGCCCCGGACCGCCCGGGACTGCCCCGGACCGCCCTGGACCGCCCCGGACTGCCCGGGACCGCCCGGGACCGCCCGGGACCGCCCCGGACCGCCCGGGACCGCCCCGGACCGCCCTGGACCGCCCCGGACCGCCCGGGACCGCCCGGGACCGCCCGGGACCGCCCCGGACCGCCCGGGACCGCCCGGGACCGCCCCGGACCGCCACGGACCGCCCGGGACCGCCCGGGACCGCCCGGGACCGCCCGGGACCGCCCCGGACCGCCCGGGACCGCCCCGGACCGCCCGGGACCGCCCCGGACCGCCCGGGACCGCCCGGGACCACCCGGGACCGCCCGGGACCGCCCGGGACCGCCCGGGACCGACCGGGACCGCCCCGGACCGCCCGGGACCGCCCCGGACCGCCCGGGACCGCCAGGGACCGCCCAGGACCGCCCCGGACCGCCTGGGACCGCCCGGGACCACCCCGGAGCACCCGGGACTGCCCCGGACCGCCCGGGACCGCCCCGGACCGCCCGGGACCGCCCGGGACCACCCGGGACCGCCCAGGACCGCCCGGGAACGCCCGGGACCGCCTGGGACCGCCTGGGACCGCCCGGGACCGCCCTGGACCGCCCGGGACTGCCCTGGAACGCTCGGGACCGCCCGAGACCGCCCGGGACTGCCCTGGAACGCTCGGGACCGCCCGGGACCGTCCGGACCGTCCGGGACTACCCGGGACCGCACGGGACCGCCCGGGACCGCACCGGACCGCCCGGGACCGCCCCGGACCGCCCGGGACCGCCCCGGACCGCCCGGGACCGCCCCGGACCGCCCGGGACTGCCCCGGACCGCCCGGGACCGCCCCAGACCGCCCGGGACCGCCCGGGACCACCCGGGACCACCCGGGACCGCCCTGGAACGCCCGGGACCGCCCGGGACCGCCCGGGACCGCCCGGGACCGCCCGGGACCGTCCGGACCGTCCGGGACCGCCCGGGACCGCACGGGACCGCCCGGAACCGCCCCGGACCGCCCGGGACCGCCCCGGACCGCCCGGGACCGCACCGGGACCGCCCAAGACTGCCCCGGACCGCCCGGGACCGCCCCGGACCGCCCGGGACCGCGCCGGACCGCCCGGGACCGCCCCGGACTGCCCGGGACCGCCCCGGACCGCCCTGGACCGCCCCGGACCGCCCGGGACCGCCCGGGACCGCCCCGGACCGCCCGGGACCGCCCCGGACCGCCCGGGACCACCCCGGACTGCCCGGGACCGCCCGGGACCGGCCGGGACCGCCCGGGACCGCCCGTGACCGCCCGGGACCGCCCGGGACCGCCCGGGACCGCCCGGGACCGCCCCGGACCGCCCGGGACCACCCCGGACCGCCCGGGACCGCCCGGGACCGCCCGGGACCGCCCGGGACCGCCCAGGACCGCCCTGGAACGCCCGGGACCGCCCGGGACCGCCCGGGACCGCCCGGGACCGCCCGGGACCGTCCGGACCGTCCAGGACCGCCCGGGACCGCACGGGACCGCCCGGAACCGCCCCGGACCGCCCGGGACCGCCCCGGACCGCCCGGGACCGCCCCGGACCGCCCGGGACTGCCCCGGACCGCCCGGGACCGCCCCGGACCGCCCGGGACCGCCCCGGACCGCCCGGGACCGCCCCGGACCGCCCGGGACCGCCCAGGACCGCCCTGGACCGCCCCGGACCGCCCGGGACCGCCCGGGACCGCCCGGGACCGCCCCGGACCGCCCGGGACCGCCCAGGACCGCCCCGGACCGCCACGGACCGCCCGGGACTGCCCGGGACCACCCGGGACAGCCCCGGACCGCCCGGGACCGCCCCGGACCGCCCGGGACCGCCCCGGACCGCCCGGGACCGCCCGGGACCACCCGGGACCGCCCCGGACCGCCCGGGACCGCCCCGGACCGCCCGGGACCGCCCCGGACCGCCCAGGACCGCCCCGGACCGCCCAGGACCGCCCGGGACTGCACCGGACCGCCACGGACCGCCTGGGACCGCCCGGGACCGCCCGGGACCGCCCGGGACCGCCCCGGACCGCCCGGGACCGCCCCGGACCGCCCGGGACTGCCCCGGACCGCCCTGGACCGCCCCGGACTGCCCGGGACCGCCCGGGACCGCCCGGGACCGCCCCGGACCGCCCGGGACCGCCCCGGACCGCCCTGGACCGCCCCGGACCGCCCGGGACCGCCCGGGACCGCCCGGGACCGCCCCGGACCGCCCGGGACCGCCCGGGACCGCCCCGGACCGCCACGGACCGCCCGGGACCGCCCGGGACCGCCCGGGACCGCCCGGGACCGCCCCGGACCGCCCGGGACCGCCCCGGACCGCCCGGGACCGCCCCGGACCGCCCGGGACCGCCCGGGACCACCCGGGACCGCCCGGGACCGCCCGGGACCGCCCGGGACCGACCGGGACCGCCCCGGACCGCCCGGGACCGCCCCGGACCGCCCGGGACCGCCAGGGACCGCCCAGGACCGCCCCGGACCGCCCGGGACCGCCCGGGACCGCCCAGGACCGCCCGGGACTGCACCGGACCGCCACGGACCGACTGGGACCACCCGGGACCGCCCGGGACCGCCCGGGACCGCCCGGGACCACCCCGGAGCACCCGGGACTGCCCCGGACCGCCCGGGACCGCCCCGGACCGCCCGGGACCGCCCGGGACCACCCGGGACCGCCCAGGACCGCCCGGGAACGCCCGGGACCGCCTGGGACCGCCTGGGACCGCCCGGGACCGCCCTGGACCGCCCGGGACTGCCCTGGAACGCTCGGGACCGCCCGAGACCGCCCGGGACTGCCCTGGAACGCTCGGGACCGCCCGGGACCGTCCGGACCGTCCGGGACTACCCGGGACCGCACGGGACCGCCCGGGACCGCACCGGACCGCCCGGGACCGCCCCGGACCGCCCGGGACCGCCCCGGACCGCCCGGGACCACCCCGGACCGCCCGGGACCGCCCCGGACCGCCCGGGACCGCCCCGGACTGCCCGGGACCGCCCGGGACCGCCCGGGACCACCCGGGACCGCCCTGGAACGCCCGGGACCGCCCGGGACCGCCCGGGACCGCCCAGGACTGCCCGGGACCGCCCGGGACCGCCCGGGACCGCCCCGGACCGCCACGGACCGCCCGGGACTGCCCGGGACCGCCCGGGACCGCCCGGGACCGCCCGGGACCGCCCGGGTCCGCCCGGGACCGCCCCGGACCGCCCGGGACTGCCCGGGACCGCCCCGGACCGCCCGGGACCGCCCAGGACCGCCCGGGACCGCCCGGACCGCCCGGGACTGCCCCGGACCGCCCGGGACCGCCCCGGACCGCCCGGGACCGCCCGGGACCAGCCGGGACCGCCCAGGACCGCCCGGGAACGCCCGGGACCGCCTGGGACCGCCTGGGACCGCCCGGGACCGCCCTGGACCGCCCGGGACTGCCCTGGAACGCTCGGGACTGCCCGGGACCGCCCCGGACCGCCCGGGACCGCTCGGGACCGCCCGGGACCGCCCGGAACCGCCCGGGACCGCCCCGGACCGCCCGGGACCGCCCCGGACCGCCCGGGACCGCCCGGGACCGCCCGGGACCGCACGGCACCGCCCTGGACCGCCCGGGACCGCCCGGGACCGCCCGGGACCGCCCCGGACCGCCGGGACCGCCCCGGACCGCCCGGGACCACCCCGGACTGCCCGGGACCGCCCGGGACCGGCCGGGACCGCCCGGGACCGCCCGTGACCGCCCGGGACCGCCCGCGACCGCCCAGGACCGCCCGGGACCGCCCGGGACCGCCCGGGACCGCCCGGGACCGCCCTGGAACGCCCGGGACCGCCCGGGACCGCCCGGGACCGCCCGGGACCGCCCGGGACCGTCCGGACCGTCCGGGACCGCCCGGGACCGCACGGGACCGCCCGGAACCGCCCCGGACCGCCCGGGACCGCCCCGGACCGCCCGGACCGCACCGGACCGCCCAAGACTGCCCCGGACCGCCCGGGACCGCCCCGGACCGCCCGGGACCGCCCCGGACCGCCCGGGACCGCCCCAGACTGCCCGGGACCGCCCCGGACCGCCCTGGACCGCCCCGGACCGCCCGGGACCGCCCCGGACCGCCCAGGACCGCCCCGGACCGCCCGGGACTGCCCGGACCGCCCGGGACCGCCCCGGACCGCCCGGGACCGCCCCGGACCGCCCGGGACCGCCCCGGACCGCCCGGGACCGGCCCGGACCGCCCGGGACCGCCCGGGACCGCCCGGGACTGCCCCGGACCGCCCGGGACCGCCCGGGGACCGCCCAGGACCGCCACGGACCGCCCGGGACCGCCCGGGACCGCCCGGGACCGCCCGGGACCGCCCCGGACCGCCCGGGACCGCCTCGGACCGCCCGGGACCGCCCCGGACCGCCCGGGACCGCCCGGGACCACCCGGGACCGCCCGGGACCGCCCGGGACCGACTGGGACCGCCCCGGACCGCTCGGGACTGCCCCGGACCGCCCGGGACCGCCCGGGACCGCCCAGGACTGCCCCGGACCGCCCGGGACCGCCCGGGACTGCACCGGACCGCCACGGACCGCCTGGGACCGCCCGGACCGCCCGGGACCGCCCGGGACCGCCCGGACCGCCCGGGACTGCCCCGGACCGCCCGGGACCGCCCCGGACCGCCCGGGACCGCCCGGGACCACCCGGGACCGCCCAGGACCGCCCGGGAACGCCCCGGGACCGCCCTGGACCGCCCGGGACTGCCCTGGAACGCTCGGGACCGCCCGAGACCGCCCGGGACTGCCCTGGAACGCTCGGGACCGCCCGGGACCGTCCGGACCGTCCGGGACCACCCGGGACCGCACGGGACCGCCTGGGACCGCACCGGACCGCCCGGGACCGCCCCGGACCGCCCGGGACCACCCCGGACCGCCCGGGACCGCCCCGGACCGCCCCGACCGCCCCGGACCGCCTGGGACCGCCCCGGACCGCCCGGGACCGCCCCGGACCGCCCGGGACCGCCCGGGATCGTCGGGGACCACCCGGGACCGCCCTGGAACGCCCGGTACCGCCCGGACCGCCTGGGACCGCCCGGGACTGCCCGAGACCGCCCGGGACCGCCCGGGACCGCCCCGGACCACCACGGACCGCCCGGGACTGCCCGGGACCGCCCGGGACCGCCCGGGACCGCCCGGGTCCGCCCGGGACCGCCCCGGACCGCCCGGGACCGCCCGTGACCGCCCGGGACTGCCGGGACCGCCCCGGACCGCCCGGGACAGCCCCGGACCGCCCGGGACCGCATGGGACCGCCCGGGACCGCCCAGGACCGCCCGGGACCGCCCCGGATTGCCCGGCACCGCCCGGGACCGCCGCGGACCGCCACGGACCGCCCAGGACCGCCCGGGAACCGCCCGGGACCGCCCGGGACCGCCCAGGACCGCCCCGGACCGCCCGGGACCACCCGGGACTGCACCCGGACCGCCACGGACCGCCTGGGACCGCCCTGGACCGCCCGGGACCGCCGGTGACCGCCCGGGACCGCCCCGGACCACCCGGGACTGCCCGGGACCGCCCGGGACCGCCTGGGACCGCCCGGGACCACCCGGGACCGCCCCGGACCGCCCGGGACTGCCCCGGACCGCCCGGGACTGCCCCGGACCGCCCGGCACCGCCCGGGACCACCCGGGACCGCCCAGGACCGCCCGGGAACGCCCGGGACCGCCTGGGACCGCCTGGGACCGCCCGGGACCGCCCAGGACCGCCCGGGACCGCCCGGGACCGCCCGGGACCGTCTGGACCGTCGGGACCACCCGGGACCGCACGGGACCGCCCGGGACCGCACCGGACCGCCCGGGACCGCCCCGGACCGCCCGGGACCGCCCCGGACCGCCCGGGACCGCCCCGGACCGCCCGGGACCGCCCGGGACCACCCCGGACTGCCCGGGACCGCCGGGGACCGCCCGGGACCGCCCGGGACCGCCCGGGACCGCCCGGGACTGCCCCGGACCGCCCTGGACCGCCCCGGACTGCCCGGGACCGCCCCGGGACCGCCCGGGACCGCCCCGGACCGCCCGGGACCGCCCCGGACCGCCCCGGACCGCCCCGGACCGCCCGGGACCGCCCGGGACCGCCCGCCCGGGACCGCCCCGGACCGCCCAGGACCGCCCGGGACCGCCCCGGACCGCACGGACCGCCCGGGACCGCCCGGGACCGCCCGGGACCGCCCGGGACCGCCCGGACTGCCCTGGAACGCTCGGGACCGCCCGGGACCGTCCGGACCGTCCGGGACCACCCGGGACCGCACGGGACCGCCTGGGACCGCACCGGACCGCCCGGGACCGCCCCGGACCGCCCGGGACCACCCCGGACCGCCCGGGACCGCCCCGGACCGCCCCGACCGCCCCGGACCGCCTGGGACCGCCCCGGACCGCCCGGGACCGCCCCGGACCGCCCGGGACCGCCCGGGATCGTCGGGGACCACCCGGGACCGCCCTGGAACGCCCGGTACCGCCCGGGACCGCCTGGGACCGCCCGGGACTGCCCGAGACCGCCCGGGACCGCCCGGGACCGCCCCGGACCACCACGGACCGCCCGGGACTGCCCGGGACCGCCCGGGACCGCCCGGGACCGCCCGGGTCCGCCCGGACCGCCCCGGACCGCCCGGGACCGCCCGTGACCGCCCGGGACTGCCCGGGACCGCCCCGGACCGCCCGGGACAGCCCCGGACCGCCCGGGACCGCATGGGACCGCCCGGGACCGCCCAGGACCGCCCGGGACCGCCCCGGATTGCCCGGCACCGCCCGGGACCGCCGCGGACCGCCACGGACCGCCCAGGACCGCCCGGGAACCGCCCGGGACCGCCCGGGACCGCCCAGGACCGCCCCGGACCGCCCGGGACCACCCGGGACTGCACCGGACCGCCACGACCGCCTGGACCGCCCTGGACCGCCCGGGACCGCCGGTGACCGCCCGGGACCGCCCCGGACCACCGGGACTGCCCGGGACCGCCCGGGACCGCCTGGGACCGCCCGGGACCACCCGGGACCGCCCCGGACCGCCCGGGACTGCCCCGGACCGCCCGGGACTGCCCCGGACCGCCCGGCACCGCCCGGGACCACCCGGGACCGCCCAGGACCGCCGGAACGCCCGGGACCGCCTGGGACCGCCTGGGACCGCCCGGGACCGCCCAGGACCGCCCGGGACCGCCCGGGACCGCCCGGGACCGTCTGGACCGTCGGGACCACCCGGGACCGCACGGGACCGCCCGGGACCGCACCGGACCGCCCGGGACCGCCCCGGACCGCCCGGGACCGCCCCGGACCGCCCGGGACCGCCCCCGGACCGCCCGGGACCGCCCGGGACCACCCCGGACTGCCCGGGACCGCCGGGGACCGCCCGGGACCGCCCGGGACCGCCCGGGACCGCCCGGACTGCCCCGGACCGCCCTGGACCGCCCCGGACTGCCCGGGACCGCCCGGGACCGCCCGGACCGCCCGACCGCCCGGGACCGCCCCGGACCGCCCCGGACCGCCCCGGACCGCCCGGGACCGCCCGGGACCGCCCGGGACCGCCCGGGACCGCCCCGGACCGCCCAGGACCGCCCGGGACCGCCCCGGACCGCCCGGACCGCCCGGGACCGCCCGGGACCGCCCGGGACCGCCCGGGACCGCCCCGGACCGCCCAGGACCGCCCCGGACCGCCCGGGACCGCCCGGACCGCCCGGACGACCGCCCGGGACCACGCGGGACCGCCCGGGA
The DNA here is from genome assembly GCF_048934315.1 of Petromyzon marinus. Taxonomy (NCBI): domain Eukaryota; kingdom Metazoa; phylum Chordata; class Hyperoartia; order Petromyzontiformes; family Petromyzontidae; genus Petromyzon; species Petromyzon marinus. Next base: position 94,238 of record NW_027422815.1, read on the forward strand.
CCGCCCGGGACCGCCCGGGACCGACTGGGACCGCCCCGGACCGCCCGGGACCGCCCCGGACCGCCAGGGACCGCCCGGGACCGCCCGGGACCGCCCGGGACCGCCCGGGACCGCCCGGGACCGCCCCGGACCGTCCGGGACCGCCCGGGACCGCCCGGGACTGCCCGGGACCGCCCGGGACCGCCCAGGACCGCCCGGGACTGCACCGGACCGCCACGGGACCGACTGGGACCACCCGGGACCGCCCGGGACCGCCCGGGACCGCCCGGGACCACCCCGGAGCACCCGGGACTGCCCCGGACCGCCCGGGACCGCCCCGGACCGCCCGGGACCGCCCGGGACCACCCGGGACCGCCCAGGACCGCCCGGGAACGCCCGGACCGCCTGGGACCGCCTGGACCGCCCGGGACCGCCCTGGACCGCCCGGGACTGCCCTGGAACGCTCAGGACCGCCCGAGACCGCCCGGGACTGCCCTGGAACGCTCGGGACCGCCCGGGACCGTCCGGACCGTCCGGGACTACCCGGACCGCACGGGACCGCCCGGGACCGCACCGGACCGCCCGGGACCGCCCCGGACCGCCCGGGACCGCCCCGGACCGCCCGGGACCGCCCCGGACCGCCCGGGACCGCCCCGGACCGCCCGGGACCGCCCCGGACCGCCTGGGACCGCCCGGGACCGCCCGGGACCACCCGGGACCGCCCTGGAACGCCCGGGACCGCCCGGGACCGCCCAGGACCGCCCGAGACTGCCCGGGACCGCCCGGGACCGCCCGGGACCGCCCCGGACCGCCACGGACCGCCCGGGACTGCCCGGGACCGCCCGGGACCGCCCGGGACCGCCCGGGACCGCCCGGGTCCGCCCGGGACCGCCCCGGACCGCCCGGGACCGCCCGGGACCGCCCGGGACTGCCCGGGACCGCCCCGGACCGCCCGGGACAGCCCCGGACCGCCCGGGACCGCCCCGGACCGCCCGGGACTGCCCCGGACCGCCCGGGACCGCCCCGGACCGCCCGGGACCGCCCGGGACCGCCCGTGTCCGCCCGGGACCGCCCCGGACCGCCCGGGACTGCCCGGGACCGCCCCGGACCGCCCGGGACCGCCCAGGACCGCACGGGACCGCCCCGGACCGCCCGGGACTGCCCGGACCGCCCGGGACCGCCCCGGACCGCCCGGGACCGCCCGGGACCAGCCGGGACCGCCCAGGACCGCCCGGGACCGCCCGGGACCGGCCGGGACCGCCCGGGACCGCCCGTGACCGCCCGGGACCGCCCGCGACCGCCCAGGACCGCCCGGGACCGCCCGGGACCGCCCGGGACCGCCCGGGACCGCCCTGGAACGCCCGGGACCGCCCGGGACCGCCCGGGACCGCCCGGGACCGCCCGGGACCGTCCGGACCGTCCGGGACCGCCCGGGACCGCACGGGACCGCCCGGAACCGCCCCGGACCACCCGGGACCGCCCCGGACCGCCCGGGACCGCACCGGACCGCCCAAGACTGCCCCGGACCGCCCGGGACCGCCCCGGACCGCCCGGGACCGCCCGGACCGCCCGGGACCGCCCCGGACTGCCCAGGACCGCCCCGGACCGCCCTGGACCGCCCCGGACCGCCCGGGACCGCCCGGGACCGCCCGGGACCGCCCCGGACCGCCCGGGACCGCCCCGGACCGCCCGGGACTGCCCCGGACCGCCCGGGACCGCCCCGGACCGCCGGGGGACCGCCCCGGACCGCCCCGGGACCGCCCCGGACCGCCCGGGACCGGCCCGGACCGCCCGGGACCGCCCGGGACCGCCCGGGACTGCCCCGGACCGCCCGGGACCGCCCGGGACCGCCCCGGACCGCCACGGACCGCCCGGGACCGCCCGGGACCGCCCGGGACCGCCCGGGACCGCCTCGGACCGCCCGGGACCGCCTCGGACCGCCCGGGACCGCCCCGGACCGCCCGGGACCGCCCGGGACCACCCGGGACCGCCCGGGGACCGCCCGGGACCGACTGGGACCGCCCCGGACCGCCCGGGACTGCCCCGGACCGCCCGGGACCGCCCGGGACCGCCCAGGACCGCCCCGGACCGCCCGGGACCGCCCGGGACTGCACCGGACCGCCACGGACCGCCTGGGACCGCCCGGGACCGCCCGGGACCGCCCGGGACCGCCCGGGACCGCCCGGACCGCCCGGGACTGCCCCGGACCGCCCGGGACCGCCCCGGACCGCCCGGGACCGCCCGGGACCACCCGGGACCGCCCAGGACCGCCCGGGAACGCCCGGGACCGCCCTGGACCGCCCGAGACTGCCCTGGAACGCTCGGGACCGCCCGAGACCGCCCGGGACTGCCCTGGAATGCTCGGGACCGCCCGGGACCGTCCGGACCGTCCGGGACCACCCGGGACCGCACGGGACCGCCTGGGACCGCACTGGACCGCCCGGGACCGCCCCGGACCGCCCGGGACCACCCCGGACCGCCCGGGACCGCCCCGGACCGCCCCGACCGCCCCGGACCGCCTGGGACCGCCCCGGACCGCCCGGGACCGCCCCGGACCGCCCGGGACCGCCCGGGGATCGTCGGGGACCACCCGGGACCGCCCTGGAACGCCCGGTACCGCCCGGGACCGCCTGGGACCGCCAGGGACTGCCCGGGACCGCCCGGGACCGCCCGGGACCGCCCCGGACCGCCACGGACCGCCCGGGACGGCCCGGGACCGCCCGGGACCGCCCGGGACCGCCCGGGTCCGCCCGGGACCGCCCCGGACCGCCCGGGACCGCCCGTGACCGCCCGGGACCGCCCGGGACCGCCCGGGACCGCCCGGGACCGCCTCGGACCGCCGGGACCGCCTCGGACCGCCCGGGACCGCCCCGGACCGCCCGGGACCGCCCGGGACCACCCGGGACCGCCCGGGACCGCCCGGGACCGACTGGGACCGCCCCGGACCGCCCGGGACTGCCCCGGACCGCCCGGGACCGCCCGGGACCGCCCAGGACCGCCCCGGACCGCCCGGGACCGCCCGGGACTGCACCGGACCGCCACGGACCGCCTGGGACCGCCCGGGACCGCCCGGGACCGCCCGGGACCGCCCGGGACCGCCCGGACCGCCCGGGACTGCCCCGGACCGCCCGGGACCGCCCCGGACCGCCCGGGACCGCCCGGGACCACCCGGGACCGCCCAGGACCGCCCGGGAACGCCCGGGACCGCCCTGGACCGCCCGAGACTGCCCTGGAACGCTCGGGACCGCCCGAGACCGCCCGGGACTGCCCTGGAATGCTCGGGACCGCCCGGGACCGTCCGGACCGTCCGGGACCACCCGGGACCGCACGGGACCGCCTGGGACCGCACTGGACCGCCCAGGACCGCCCCGGACCGCCCGGGACCACCCCGGACCGCCCGGGACCGCCCCGGACCGCCCCGACCGCCCCGGACCGCCTGGGACCGCCCCGGACCGCCCGGGACCGCCCCGGACCGCCCGGGACCGCCCGGGATCGTCGGGGACCACCCGGGACCGCCCTGGAACGCCCGGTACCGCCCGGGACCGCCTGGGACCGCCAGGGACTGCCCGGGACCGCCCGGGACCGCCCGGGACCGCCCCGGACCGCCACGGACCGCCCGGGACGGCCCGGGACCGCCCGGGACCGCCCGGGACCGCCCGGGTCCGCCCGGGACCGCCCCGGACCGCCCGGGACCGCCCGTGACCGCCCGGGACTGCCCGGGACCGCCCCGGACCGCCCGGGACAGCCCCGGACCGCCCGGGACCGCATGGGACCGCCCGGGCCGCCCAGGACCGCCCGGGACCGCCCCGGACCGCCCGGCACCGCCCGGGACCGCCGCGGACCGCCACGGACCGCCCAGGACCGCCTGGGAACCGCCCGGGACCGCCCGGAACCGCCCAGGACCGCCCCGGACCGCCCGGGACCACCCGGGACTGCAACGGACCGCCACGGACCGCCTGGGACCGCCCGGGACCGCCCGGGACCGCCGGTGACCGCCCGGGACCGCCCCGGACCACCCGGGACTGCCCGGGACCGCCCGGGACTGCCTGGACCGCCCGGGACCACCCGGGACCGCTCCGGACCGCCCGGGACTGCCCCGGACCGCCCGGGACTGCCCCGGACCGCCCGGGACCGCCCGGGACCACCCGGGACCGCCCAGGACCGCCCGGGAACGCCCGGGACCGCCTGGGACCGCCTGGGACCGCCCGGGACCGCCCAGGACCGCCCGGGACCGCCCGGGACCGCCCGGGACCGTCTGGACCGCCCGGGACCGTCCGGACCGTCCGGGACCGCCCGGACCGCACGGGACCGCCCGGAACCGCCCCGGACCGCCCGGGACCGCCCCGGACCGCCCGGGACCGCACCGGACCGCCCAAGACTGCCCCGGACCGCCCGGGACCGCCCCGGACCGCCCGGGACCGCCCCGGACCGCCCGGGACCGCCCCGGGACTGCCCGGGACCGCCCCGGACCGCCCTGGGCCGCCCCGGACCGCCCGGGACCGCCCGGGACCGCCTGGGACCGCCCCGGACCGCCCGGGACCGCCCCGGACCGCCCGCGACTGCCCCGGACCGCCCGGGACCGCCCCGGACCGCCCGGGACCGCCCCGGACCGCCCGGGACCGCCCCGGACCGCCCGGGACCGGCCCGGACCGCCCGGGACCGCCCGGGACCGCCCGGGACTGCCCCGGACCGCCCGGGACCGCCCGGGACCGCCCCGGACCGCCACGGACCGCCCGGGACCGCCCGGGACCGCCCGGGACCGCCCGGGACCGCCCCGGACCGCCCGGGACCGCCTCGGATCGCCCGGGACCGCCCCGGACCGCCCAGGACCGCCCGGGACCACCCGGGACCGCCCGGGACCGCCCGGGACCGACTGGGACCGCCCCGGACCGCCCGGGACTGCCCCGGACCGCCCGGGACCGCCCGGGACCGCCCAGGACCGCCCCGGACCGCCCGGGACCGCCCGGGACTGCACCAGACCGCCACGGACCGCCTGGGACCGCCCGGGACCGCCCGGGACCGCCCAGGACCGCCCGGGACCGCCCGGACCGCCCGGGACTGCCCCGGACCGCCCGGGACCGCCCCGGACCGCCCGGGACCGCCCGGGACCACCCGGGGACCGCCCAGGACGCCCGGGAACGCCCGGGACCGCCCTGGACCGCCCGAGACTGCCCTGGAACGCTCGGGACCGCCCGAGACCGCCCGGGACTGCCCTGGAACGCTCGGGACCGCCCGGGACCGTCCGGACCGTCCGGGACCACCCGGGACCGCACGGGACCGCCTGGGACCGCACCGGACCGCCCGGGACCGCCCCGGACCGCCCGGGACCACCCCGGACCGCCCGGGACCGCCCCGGACCGCCCCGACCGCCCCGGACCGCCTGGGACCGCCCCGGACCGCCCGGGACCGCCCCGGACCGCCCGGGACCGCCCGGGATTGTCGGGGACCACCCGGGACCGCCCTGGAACGCCCGGTACCGCCCGGGACCGCCTGGGACCGCCCGGGACTGCCCGGGACCGCCCGGGACCGCCCGGGACCGCCCCGGACCGCCACGGACCGCCCGGGACGGCCCGGGACCGCCCGGGACCGCCCGGGACCGCCCGGGTCCGCCCGGGACCGCCCCGGACCGCCCGGGACCGCCCGTGACCGCCCGGGACTGCCCGGGACCGCCCCGGACCGCCCGGGACAGCCCCGGACCGCCCGGGACCGCATGGGACCGCCCGGGACCGCCCAGGACCGCCCGGGACCGCCCCGGACCGCCCGGCACCGCCCGGGACCGCCGCGGACCGCCACGGACCACCCAGGACCGCCCGGGAACCGCCCGGGACCGCCCGGGACCGCCCAGGACCGCCCCGGACCGCCCGGGACCACCCGGGACTGCACCGGACCGCCACGGACCGCCTGGGACCGCCCGGGACCGCCCGGGACCGCCGGTGACCGCCCGGGACCGCCCCGGACCACCCGGGACTGCCCGGGGACCGCCCGGGACCGCCTGGGACCGCCCGGGACCACCCGGGACCGCCCCGGACCGCCCGGGACTGCCCCGGACCGCCCGGGACTGCCCCGGACCGCCCGGGACCGCCCGGGACCACCCGGGACCGCCCAGGACCGCCCGGGAACGCCCGGGACCGCCTGGGACCGCCTGGGACCGCCCGGGACCGCCCAGGACCGCCCGGGACCGCCCGGGACCGCCCGGGACCGTCTGGACCGTCCGGGACCACCCGGGACCGCACGGGACCGCCCGGGACCGCACCGGACCGCCCGGGACCGCCCGGACCACCCGGGACCGCCCCGGACCGCCCGGGACCGCCCCGGACCGCCCGGGACCGCCCGGGACCACCCCGGACTGCCCGGGACCGCCCGGGACCGCCCGGGACCGCCCTGGAACGCCCGGGACCGCCCGGGACCGCCCGGGACCGCCCCGGACCGCCCGGGACCGCCCGGGACCACCCGGGACCGCCCGGGACCGCCCGGGACCGCCCGGGACCGCCCCCGGACCGCCCTGGACTGCCCCGGACCGCCCGGGACCGCCCTGGAACGCCCGGGACCGCCCGGAACCGCCCGGGACCGTCCGGACCGTCCGGGACCGCCCGGGACCGCACGGGACCGCCCGGGACCGCCCCGGACCGCCCGGGACCGCCCCGGACCGCCCGGGACCGCCCCGGGACCGCCCGGGAATGCCCCGGACCGCCCGGGACCGCCCCGGACCGCCCGGGACCGCCCCGGACCGCCCGGGACCGCCCCGGACTGCCCGGGACCGCCCCGGACCGCCCTGGACCGCCCCGGACCGCCCGGGACCGCCCGGGACCGCCCGGGACCGCCCGGGACCGCCCGGGATCGTCCGGACCGTCCGGGACCGCCCGGGACCGCACGGGACCGCCCGGGGACCGCGCCGGACCGCCCAGGACCGCCCCGGGACCGCCCGGGACCGCCCCGGACCGCCCGGGACTGCCCCGGACCGCCCGGGACAGCCCCGGACCGCCCGGGACCGCCCCGGACCGCCCGGGACCGCCCCGGACCGCCCGGGACCGCCCCGGACCGCCCTGGACTGCCCCGGACCGCCCGGGACCACCTGGGACCGCCCGGGACCGCCCCGGACCGCCCGGGACGCCCGGGACCACCCCGGACCGCCACGGACCGCCCAGGACCGCCCGGGACCGCCCGGGACCGCCCGGGACCGCCCCGGACCGCCCCGGGACCGCCCCGGACCGCCCGGGACCGCCCCGGACCGCCCGTGACCGCCCGGGACCACCCGGGACCGCCCGGGACCGCCCGGGACCGCCACCGGGACCGCCCAGGACCGACTGGGACCGCCCCGGACCGCCCGGGACCGCCCCGGACCGCCCGGACCGCCCCGGACCGCCCGGGACCGCCCGGGACCGCCCAGGACCGCCCCGGACCGCCCGGGACCGCCCGGGACCGCCCGGGACCGCCCGAGACTGCCCGGGACCGCCCGGGACCGCCCGGGACCGCCCCGGACCGCCACGGACCGCCCGGGACTGCCCGGGACCGCCCGGGACCGCCCGGGACCGCCCGGGACCCGCCCGGGTCCGCCCGGGACCGCCCCGGGACCGCCCGGGACCGCCCGGGACCGCCCGGGACTGCCCGGGACCGCCCCGGACCGCCCGGGACAGCCCCGGACCGCCCGGGACCGCCCCCGGACCGCCCGGGACTGCCCGGACCGCCCGGGACCGCCCCGGACCGCCCGGGACCGCCCGGGACCGCCCGGGTCCGCCCGGGACCGCCCCGGACCGCCCGGGACCGCAAGGGACCGCCCGGGACTGCCCGGGACCGCCCCGGACCGCCCGGGACCACCCGGGACCGCCCAGGACCGCCCGGGAACGCCCGGGACCGCCCCGGACCGCCCGGGACCGCCCCGGACCGCCCTGGACTGCCCCGGACCGCCCGGGACCACCTGGGACCGCCCGGGACCGCCCCGGACCGCCCGGGACCGCCCGGGACCACCCCGGACCGCCACGGACCGCCCAGGACCGCCCGGGACCGCCCGGGACCGCCCGGGACCGCCCCGGACCGCCCGGGACCGCCCCGGACCGCCCGGGACCGCCCCGGACCGCCCCGTGACCGCCCGGGACCACCCGGGACCGCCCGGGACCGCCCGGGACCGCCCGGGACCGCCCAGGACCGACTGGGACCGCCCCGGACCGCCCGGGACCGCCCCGGACCCGCCCGGGACCGCCCCGGACCGCCCGGGACCGCCCGGGACCGCCCAGGACCGCCCCGGACCGCCCGGGACCGCCCGGGACCGCCCGGGACCGCCCGAGACTGCCCGGGACCGCCCGGGACCGCCCGGGACCGCCCCGGACCGCCACGGACCGCCCGGGACTGCCCGGGACCGCCCGGGACCGCCCGGGACCGCCCGGGACCGCCCGGGTCCCGCCCGGGACCGCCCCGGACCGCCCGGGACCGCCCGGGACCGCCCGGGACTGCCCGGGACCGCCCCGGACCGCCCGGACAGCCCCGGACCGCCCGGGACCGCCCCGGACCGCCCGGGACTGCCCCGGACCGCCCGGGACCGCCCCGGACCGCCCGGGACCGCCCGGGACCGCCCGGGTCCGCCCGGGACCGCCCCGGACCGCCCGGGACCGCACGGGACCGCCCGGGACTGCCCGGGACCGCCCGGACCGCCCGGGACCACCCGGGACCGCCCAGGACCGCCCGGGAACGCCCGGGACCGCCTGGACCGCCTGGGACCGCCCGGGACCGCCCTGCACCGCCCGGGACTGCCCTGGAACGCTCGGGACCGCCCGAGACCGCCCGGGACTGCCCTGGAACGCTCGGGACCGCCCGGGACCGTCCGGACCGTTCGGGACCACCCGGGACCGCACGGGACCACCCGGGACCGCACCGGACCGCCCGGGACGGCCCCGGACCGCCCGGGACCGCCCCGGACCGCCCGGGACCGACCCGGACCGCCCGGGACCGCCCCGGACCGCCGGGACCGCCCCGGACCGCCCGGGACCGCCCCGGACCGCCTTGGACCGCCCCGGACCGCCCGGGACCGCCCCGGACCGCCCGGGACCGCCCGGGACCACCCGGGACCGCCCGGGACCGCCCGGGACCACCCGGGACCGCCTGGCACCGCCCCGGACCGCCCGCGACCGCCCCGTACCGCCCGGGACCGCCCCGGACCGCCTGGGACCGCCCTGGACCGCCGGGGACTGCCCGGGACCGCCCCGGACCGCCCGGGACCGCTCGGGACCGCCCGGGACCACCCGGAACCGCCCGGGACCGCCCCGGACCGCCCGGGACCGCCCGGGACCGCCCCGGACCGCCCGGGACCGCCCGGGACCGCCCGGGACCGCCCGGCACCGCCCAGGACCGCCCGAGACCGCCCGGGACCGCCCGGGACCGCCCCGGACCGCCCGGGACCGCCCCGGACCGCCCGGGACCACCCCGGACTGCCCGGGACCGCCCGGGACCGGCCGGGACCGCCCGGGACCGCCCGTGACCGCCCGGGACCGCCCGGGACCGCCCAGGACCGCCCGGGACCGCCCGGGACCGCCCGGGACCGCCCGGGACCGCCCTGGAACGCCCGGGACCGCCCGGGACCGCCCGGGACTGCCCGGGACCGTCCGGACCGTCCGGGACCGCCCGGGACCGCACGGGACCGCCCGGAACCGCCCCGGACCACCCGGGACCGCCCCGGACCACCCGGGACCGCACCGGACCGCCCGGGACCGCCCGGACCGCCCGGGGACCGCCCCGGACCGCCCGGGACCGCCCCGGACCGCCCGGGACCGCCCCGGGACCGCCCGGGACCGCCCCGGACCGCCCTGGACCGCCCCGGACCGCCCGGGACGGCCCGGGACCGCCCGGGACCGCCCCGGACCGCCCGGGACCGCCCCGGACCGCCCGGGACCGCCCCGGACCGCCCGGGACCGCCCCGGACCGCCCAGGACCGCCCCGGACCGCCCGGGACCGCCCCGGACCGCCCGGGACCGCCCGGACCGCCCTGGACCGCCCGGGACTGCCCCGGACCGCCCGGGACCGCCCGGGACCGCCCCGGACCGCCACGGACCGCCCGGGACCGCCCGGGACTGCCCGGGACCGCCCGGGACCGCCCCGGACCGCCCGGGACCGCCCCGGACCGCCCGGGACCGCCCCGGACCGCCCGGGACCGCCCGGGACCACCCGGGACCGCCCGGGACCGCCCGGGACCGACTGGGACCGCCCCGGACCGCCCGGGACCGCCCCGGACCGCCCGGGACCGCCCGGGACCGCCCAGGACCGCCCCGGACCGCCCGGGACCGCCCGGACTGCACCGGCCCGCCACGGACCGCCTGGGACCGCCCGGGACCGCCCGGACCGCACGGGACCGCCCGGGACCGCCCCGGACCGCCCGGGACTGCCCCGGACCGCCCGGGACCGCCTGGACCGCCGGGACCGCCCGGACCACCCGGGACCGCCCAGGACCGCCCGGGAACGCCCGGGACCGCCTGGGACCGCCTGGGACCGCCCGGCCCCTGCACCGCCCGGGACTGCCCTGGAACGCTCGGGACCGCCCGAGACCGCCCGGGACTGCCCTGGAACGCTCGGGACCGCCCCGGGACCGTCCGGACCGTTCGGGACCACCCGGGACCGCACGGGACCACCCCGGGACCGCACCGGACGCCCGGGACGGCCCCGGACCGCCCGGGACCGCCCCGGACCGCCCGGACCGACCCGGACCGCCGGGACCGCCCCGGACCGCCCGGGACCGCCCCGGACCGCCCGGGACCGCCCCGGACCGCCTTGGACCGCCCCGGACCGCCCGGGACCGCCGCCGACCGCCCGGGACCGCCCGGGACCACCCGGGACCGCCCGGGACCGCCCGGGACCACCCGGGACCGCCTGGCACCGCCCCGGACCGCCCGCGACCGCCCCGTACCGCCCGGGACCGCCCCGGACCGCCTGGGACCGCCCTGGACCGCCGGGGACTGCCCGGGACCGCCCCGACCGCCCGGGACCGCTCGGACCGCCCGGGACCACCCGGACCGCCCGGGACCGCCCCGGACCGCCCGGGACCGCCCGGGACCGCCCCGGACCGCCCGGGACCGCCCGGGACCGCCCGGGACCGCCCGGCACCGCCCAGGACCGCCCGGGACCGCCCGGACCGCCCGGGACCGCCCCGGACCGCCCGGGACCGCCCCGGACCGCCCGGGACCACCCCGGACTGCCCGGGACCGCCCGGGACCGGCCGGGACCGCCCGGGACCGCCCGTGACCGCCCGGGACCGCCCGGGACCGCCCAGGACCGCCCGGGACCGCCCGGGACCGCCCGGGACCGCCCGGGACCGCCCTGGAACGCCCGGGACCGCCCGGGACCGCCCGGGACCGCCCGGGACCGTCCGGACCGTCCGGGACCGCCCGGGACCGCACGGGACCGCCCGGAACCGCCCCGGACCACCGGGACCGCCCCGGACCACCCGGGACCGCACCGGACCGCCCGGGACTGCCCCGGACCGCCCGGGACCGCCCCGGACCGCCCGGGACCACCCCGGACTGCCCGGGACCGCCCGGGACCGGCCGGGACCGCCCGGGACCGCCCGTGACCGCCCGGGACCGCCCGGGACCGCCCAGGACCGCCCGGGACCGCCCGGGACCGCCCGGACCGCCCGGGACCGCCCTGGAACGCCCGGGACCGCCTGGGACCGCCCGGGACTGCCCGGGACCGTCCGGACCGTCCGGGACCGCCCGGGACCGCACGGGACCGCCCGGAACCGCCCGGACCACCCGGGACCGCCCCGGACCACCCGGGACCGCACCGGACCGCCCGGGACCGCCCCGGACCGCCCGGGACCGCCCCGGACCGCCCGGGACCGCCCCGGACCGCCCGGGACCGCCCGGACCGCCCGGGACCGCCCCGGACCGCCCTGGACCGCCCCGGACCGCCCGGGACGGCCCGGGACCGCCCGGGACCGCCCCGGACCGCCCGGGACCGCCCCGGACCGCCCGGGACCGCCCCGGACTGCCCGGGACCGCCCCGGACCGCCCAGGACCGCCCCGGACCGCCCGGGACCGCCCCGGACCGCCCGGGACCGCCCCGGACCGCCCTGGACCGCCCGGGACCGCCCGGGACTGCCCCGGACCGCCCGGGACCGCCCGGGACCGCCCCGGACCGCCACGGACCGCCCGGGACCGCCCGGGACTGCCCGGGACCGCCCGGGACCGCCCCGGACCGCCCGGGACCGCCCCGGACCGCCCGGGACCGCCCCGGACCGCCCGGGACCGCCCGGGACCACCCGGGACCGCCCGGGACCGCCCGGGACCGACTGGGACCGCCCCGGACCGCCCGGGACCGCCCGGACCGCCCGGGACCGCCCGGGACCGCCCAGGACCGCCCCGGACCGCCCGGGACCGCCCGGGACTGCACCGGCCCGCCACGGACCGCCTGGGACCGCCCGGGACCGCCCGGGACCGCACGGGACCGCCCGGGACCGCCCCGGACCGCCCGGGACTGCCCCGGACCGCCCGGGACCGCCCTGGACCGCCCGGGACCGCCCGGGACCACCCGGGACCGCACAGGACCGCCCGGGAACGCCCGGGACCGCCTGGGACCGCCTGGGACCGCCCGGGACCGCCCTGCACCGCCCGGGACTGCCCTGGAACGCTCGGGACCGCCCGAGACCGCCCGGGACTGCCCTGGAACGCTCGGGACCGCCCGGGACCGTCCGGACCGTTCGGGACCACCCGGGACCGCACGGGACCACCCGGGACCGCACCGGACCGCCCGGGACGGCCCCGGACCGCCCGGGACCGCCCCGGACCGCCCGGGACCGACCCGGACCGCCCGGGACCGCCCCGGACCGCCCGGGACCGCCCCGGACCGCCCGGGACCGCCCCGGACCGCCTTGGACCGCCCCGGACCGCCCGGGACCGCCCCGGACCGCCCGGGACCGCCCGGGACCACCCGGGACCGCCCGGGACCGCCCGGGACCACCCGGGACCGCCTGGCACCGCCCCGGACCGCCCGCGACCGCCCCGTACCGCCCGGGACCGCCCCGGACCGCCTGGGACCGCCCTGGACCGCCGGGACTGCCCGGGACCGCCCCGGACCGCCCGGGACCGCTCGGGACCGCCGGGACCACCCGGAACCGCCCGGGACCGCCCCGGACCGCCCGGGACCGCCCGGGACCGCCCCGGACCGCCCGGGACCGCCCGGGACCGCCCGGGACCGCCCGGCACCGCCCAGGACCGCCCGGGACCGCCCGGGACCGCCCGGGACCGCCCCGGACCGCCCGGGACCGCCCCGGACCGCCCGGGACCACCCCGGACTGCCCGGGACCCGCCGGGACCGGCCGGGACCGCCCGGGACCGCCCGTGACCGCCCGGGACCGCCCGGGACCGCCCAGGACCGCCCGGGACCGCCCGGGACCGCCCGGGACCGCCCGGGACCGCCCTGGAACGCCCGGGACCGCCCGGGACCGCCCGGGACCGCCCGGGACCGTCCGGACCGTCCGGGACCGCCCGGGACCGCACGGGACCGCCCGGAACCGCCCCGGACCACCCGGGACCGCCCCGGACCACCCGGGACCGCACCGGACCGCCCGGGACTGCCCCGGACCGCCCGGGACCGCCCCGGACCGCCGGACCGCCCCGACCGCCGGGAACGCCCGGACCGCCCGGGACCGCCCCGGACCGCCCTGGACCGCCCCGGACCGCCCGGGATGGCCCGGGACCGCCCGGGACCGCCCCGGACCGCCCGGGACCGCCCCGGACCGCCCGGGACCGCCCCGGACCGCCCGGGACCGCCCGGGACCGCCCGGGACTGCCCCGGACCGCCCGGGACCGCCCGGGACCGCCCCGGACCGCCACGGACCGCCCGGGACCGCCCGGGACTGCCCGGGACCGCCCAGGACCGCCCCGGACCGCCCGGGACCGCCCCGGACCGCCCGGGACCGCCCCGGACCGCCCGGGACCGCCCGGGACCACCCGGGACCGCCCGGGACCGCCCGGGACCGACTGGGACCGCCCTGGACCGCCCGGGACCGCCCCGGACCGCCCGGGACCGCCCGGGACCGCCCAGGACCGCCCCGGACCGCCCGGGACCGCCCGGGACTGCACCGGACCGCCACGGACCGCCTGGGACCGCCCGGGACCGCCCGGGACCGCACGGGACCGCCCGGGACCGCCCCGGACCGCCCGGGACTGCCCCGGTCCGCCCGGGACCGCCCTGAACCGCCCGGGACCGCCCGGGACCACCCGGGACCGCCCAGGACCGCCTGGGAACGCCCGGGGACCGCCTGGGACCGCCTGGGACCGCCCGGGACCGCCCTGGACCGCCCGGGACTGCCCTGGAACGCTCGGGACCGCCCGAGACCGCCCGGGACTGCCCTGGAACGCTCGGGACCGCCCGGGACCGTCCGGACCGTCCGGGACCACCCGGGATCGCACGGGACCGCCCGGGACCGCACCGGACCGCCCGGGACCGCCCCGGACCGCCCGGGACCACCCCGGACCGCCCGGGACCCGCCCCGGACCGCCCGGGACCGCCCGGACCGCCTGGGACCGCCCCGGACCGCCCGGGACCGCCCCGGACCGCCCGGGACCGCCCGGGATCGTCCAGGACCACCCGGGACCGCCCTGGAACGCCCGGGACCGCCCCGGACCGCCCGGGACCGCCCGGGACCACCCGGGACCGCCCGGGACCGCCCGGGACCGACTGGGACCGCCCCGGACCGCCCGGGACCGCCCCGGACCGCCCGGGACCGCCCGGGACCGCCCAGGACCGCCCCGGACCGCCCGGGACCGCCCGGGACTGCACCGGCCCGCCACGGACCGCCTGGGACCGCCCGGGACCGCCCGGGACCGCACGGGACCGCCCGGGACCGCCCCGGACCGCCCGGGACTGCCCCGGACCGCCCGGGACCGCCCTGACCGCCCGGGACCGCCCGGGACCACCCGGGACCGCCCAGGACCGCCCGGGAACGCCCGGACCGCCTGGGACCGCCTGGGACCGCCCGGGACCGCCCTGCACCGCCCGGGACTGCCCTGGAACGCTCGGGACCGCCCGAGACCGCCCGGGACTGCCCTGGAACGCTCGGGACCGCCCGGGACCGTCCGGACCGTTCGGGACCACCCGGGACCGCACGGGACCACCCGGGACCGCACCGGACCGCCCGGGACGGCCCCGGACCGCCCGGGACCGCCCCGGACCGCCCGGGACCCGACCCGGACCGCCCGGGACCGCCCCGGGACCGCCCCGGGACCCCGACCCCCCGGACCGCCCGGGACCGCCCCGGACCGCCTTGGACCGCCCCGGACCGCCCGGACCCGCCCCGGACCGCCCGGAACCGCCCGGGACCACCCGGGACCGCCCGGGACCGCCCGGGACCACCCGGGACCGCCTGGCACCGCCCCGGACCGCCCGCGACCGCCCCGTACCGCCCGGGACCGCCCCGGACCGCCTGGGACCGCCCTGGACCGCCGGGGACTGCCCGGGACCGCCCCAGACCGCCCGGGACCGCTCGGGACCGCCCGGGACCACCCGGAACCGCCCGGGACCGCCCCGGACCGCCCGGGACCGCCCGGGACCGCCCCGGACCGCCCGGGACCGCCCGGGACCGCCCGGGACCGCCCGGCACCGCCAGGACCGCCCGGGACCCCCGGGACCGCCCGGGACCGCCCCGGACCGCCCGGGACCGCCCCGGACCGCCCGGGACCACCCCGGACTGCCCGGGACCGCCCGGGACCGGCCGGGACCGCCCGGGACCGCCCGTGACCGCCCGGGACCGCCCGGGACCGCCCAGGACCGCCCGGGACCGCCCGGGACCGCCGGGACCGCCCGGGACCGCCCTGGAACGCCCGGGACCGCCGGGACCGCCGGGACCGCCCGGGACCGTCCGGACCGTCCGGGACCGCCCGGGACCGCACGGGACCGCCCGGAACCGCCCCGGACCACCCGGGACCGCCCCGGACCACCCGGGACCGCACCGGGACCGCCCGGGACTGCCCCGGACCGCCCGGGACCGCCCCGGACCGCCCGGGACCGCCCCGGGACCGCCCGGGACCGCCCCGGACCGCCCGGAACCGCCCCGGACCGCCCTGGACCGCCCCGGACCGCCCGGGATGGCCCGGGACCGCCCGGGACCGCCCCGGACCGCCCGGGACCGCCCCGGCCGGGACCGCCCGGACCGCCCCGGACCGCCCGGACCGCCCGGGACCGCCCGGGACTGCCCCGGACCGCCCGGGACCGCCCGGGACCGCCCCGGACCGCCACGGACCGCCCGGGACCGCCCGGGACTGCCCGGGACCGCCCGGGACCGCCCCGGACCGCCCGGGACCGCCCCGGACCACCCGGGACCGCCCCGGACCGCCCGGGACCGCCCGGGACCACCCGGGACCGCCCGGGACCGCCCGGGACCGACTGGGACCGCCCTGGACCGCCCGGGACCGCCCCGGACCGCCCGGGACCGCCCGGGACCGCCCAGGACCGCCCCGGACCGCCCGGGACCGCCCGGGACTGCAACCGGACCGCCACGGACCGCCTGGGACCGCCCGGGACCGCCCGGGACCGCACGGGACCGCCCGGGACCGCCCCGGACCCGCCCGGGACTGCCCCGGTCCGCCCGGAACCGCCCTGGACCGCCCGGGACCGCCCGGGACCACCCGGGACCGCCCAGGACCGCCCGGGAACGCCCGGGACGCCTGGGACCGCCTGGGACCGCCCGGGACCGCCCTGGACCGCCCGGGACTGCCCTGGAACGCTCGGGACCGCCCGAGACCGCCCGGGACTGCCCTGGAACGCTCGGGACCGCCCGGGACCGTCCGGACCGTCCGGGACCACCCGGGATCGCACGGGACCGCCCGGGACCGCACCGGACCGCCCGGGACCGCCCCGGACCGCCCGGGACCACCCCGGACCGCCCGGGACCGCCCCGGACCGCCCGGGACCGCCCCGGACCGCCTGGGACCGCCCCGGACCGCCCGGGACCGCCCCGGACCGCCCGGGACCACCCGGGATCGTCCAGGACCACCCGGGACCGCCCTGGAACGCCCGGAACCGCCCGGGACCGCCCGGGACCGCCCGGGTCCGCCCGGGACCGCCCCGGACCGCCCGGGACCGCCCGTGACCGCCCGGGACTGCCCGGGACCGCCCCGGACCGCCCGGGACCGCCCGGGACCGCCCAGGACCGCCCCGGACCGCCCGGGACCGCCCGGGACTGCACCGGACCGCCACGGACCGCCTGGGACCGCCCGGGACCGCCCGGGACCGCACGGGACCACCCGGGACCGCCCCGGACCGCCGAGACTGCCCTGGTCCGCCCGGGACCGCCCTGGACCGCCCGGGACCGCCCGGGACCACCCGGGACCGCCCAGGACCGCCCGGGAACGCCCGGGACCGCCTGGGACCGCCTGGGACCGCCCGGGACCGCCCTGGACCGCCCGGGACTGCCCTGGAACGCTCGGGACCGCCCGAGACCCCGGGACTGCCCTGGAACGCTCGGGACCGCCCGGGACCGTCCGGACCGTCCGGGACCACCCGGGATCGCACGGGACCGCCCGGGACCGCACCGGACCGCCCGGGACCGCCCCGGACCGCCCGGGACCACCCCGGACCACCCGGGACCGCCCCGGACCGCCCGCGACCGCCCCGGACCGCCTGGGACCGCCCCGGACCGCCCGGGACCGCCCCGGACCGCCCGGGACCGCCCGGGATCGTCCAGGACCACCCGGGACCGCCCTGGAACGCCCGGAACCGCCCGGGACCGCCCGGGACCGCCCGGGTCCGCCCGGGACCGCCCCGGACCGCCCGGGACCGCCCGTGACCGCCCGGGACTGCCCGGGACCGCCCCGGACCGCCCGGGACAGCCCCGGACCGCCCGGGACCGCCTGGGACCGCCCGGGACTGCCCGGGACCGCCCGGGACCGCCCGGACCGCCCGGCACCGCCCGGGACCGCCCCGGACCGCCACGGACCGCCCAGGACCGCCCGGGAACCGCCCGGGACCGCCCGGGACCGCCCAGGACCGCCCCGCACCGCCCGGGACCACCCGGGACTGCACCGGACCGCCACGGACCGCCTGGGACCGCCCGGGACCGCCCGGGACCGCCGGTGACCGCCCGGGACCGCCCCGGACCACCCGGGACTGCCCGGGACCGCCCGGGACCGCCTGGGACCGCCCGGGACCACCCGGGACCGCCCCGGACCGCCCGGGACTGCCCCGGACCGCCCGGGACCGCCCCGGACCGCCCGGGACCGCCCGGGACCACCCGGGACCGCCCAGGACCGCCCGGGAACGCCCGGGACCGCCTGGGACCGCCTGGGACCGCCCGGGACCGCCCAGGACCGCCCGGGACCGCCCGGGACCGCCCGGGACCGTCTGGACCGTCCGGGACCACCCGGGACCGCACGGGACCGCCCGGAACCGCACCGGACCGCCCGGGACCGCCCCGGACCGCCCGGGACCGCCCGGACCGCCCGGGACCGCCCCGGACCGCCCGGGACCGCCCCGGACCACCCGGGACTGCCCGGGACCACCTGGGACCGCCCGGGACCGCCCGGGACCATCCGGCACCACCCAGGACCGCCTGGGACCGCTCGGAACCGCCCGGGACCGCCCCGGACCGCCCGGGACCGCCCCGGACCGCCCGGGACCGCCCGGGACTGCACCGGACCGCCACGGACCGCCTGGGACCGCCCGGGACCGCCCGGGACCGCACGGGACCGCCCGGGACCGCCCCGGACCGCCCGGGACTGCCCCGGTCCGCCCGGGACCACCCTGGACCGCCCGGGACCGCCCGGGACCACCCGGGACCGCCCAGGACCGCCCGGGAACGCCCGGGACCGCCTGGGACCGCCTGGGACCGCCCGGGACCGCCCTGGACCGCCCGGGACTGCCCTGGAACGCTCGGGACCGCCCGAGACCGCCCGGGACTGCCCTGGAACGCTCGGGACCGCCCGGGACCGTCCGGACCGTCCGGGACCACCCGGGATCGCACGGGACCGCCCGGGACCGCACCGGACCGCCCGGGACCGCCCCGGACCGCCCGGGACCACCCCGGACCGCCTGGGACCGCCCCGGACCGCCCGGGACCGCCCCGGACCGCCTGGGACCCGCCCCGGACCGCCCGGGACCGCCCCGGACCGCCCGGGACCGCCCGGGATCGTCCAGACCACCCGGGACCGCCCTGGAACGCCCGGAACCGCCCGGGACCGCCCGGGACCGCCCGGGTCCGCCCGGGACCGCCCCGGACCGCCCGGGACCGCCCGTGACCGCCCGGGACTGCCCGGGACCGCCCCGGACCGCCCGGGACCGCCCGGGACCGCCCAGGACCGCCCCGGACCGCCCGGGACCGCCCGGGACTGCACCGGACCGCCACGGACCGCCTGGGACCGCCTGGGACCGCCCGGGACCGCACGGGACCACCCGGGACCGCCCCGGACCGCCCGGGACTGCCCCGGTCCGCCCGGGACCGCCCTGGACCGCCCGGGACCGCCCGGGACCGCCCGTGACCGCCCGGGACTGCCCGGGACCGCCCCGGACCGCCCGGGACAGCCCCGGACCGCCCGGGACCGCCTGGGACCGCCCGGGACTGCCCGGGACCGCCCGGGACCGCCCCGGACCGCCCGGCACCGCCCGGGACCGCCCCGGACCGCCACGGACCGCCCAGACCGCCCGGGAACCGCCCGGGACCGCCCGGGACCGCCCAGGACCGCCCCGGACCGCCCGGGACCACCCGGGACTGCACCGGACCGCCACGGACCGCCTGGGACCGCCCGGGACCGCCCGGGACCGCCGGTGACCGCCCGGGACCGCCCCGGACCACCCGGGACTGCCCGGGACCGCCCGGGACCGCCTGGACCGCCCGGGACCACCCGGGACCGCCCCGGACCGCCCGGGACTGCCCGGACCCACCGGGACCGCCCCGGACCGCCCGGGACCGCCCGGGACCACCCGGGACCGCCCAGGACCGCCCGGGAACGCCCGGGACCGCCTGGGACCGCCTGGGACCGCCTGGGACCGCCCAGGACCGCCCGGGACCGCCCGGGACCGCCCGGGACCGTCTGGACCGTCCGGGACCACCCGGGACCGCACGGGACCGCCCGGGACCCGCACCGGACCGCCCGGGACCGCCCCGGACCGCCCGGGACCGCCCCGGACCGCCCGGGACCGCCCCGGACCGCCGGGACCGCCCCGGACCACCCGGGACTGCCGGGACCACCTGGGACCGCCCGGGACCGCCCGGGACCATCCGGCACCACCCA